>NC_077227.1:550985765-551171686 GCF_027887165.1 Monodelphis domestica | reverse complement strand
ACTCATTCTTCAGCTGTGTATGTTGAAATTTTTCTCTTCCTTCAATGCTCAACTTGGTGCCTCCATGAACCCTTCAATGGTTTCCCCTCTGAAAGCTTTTCTCTCTCCTCAAATTTTCCTAATGTCAAGATAGTTCATTTGTTCCTATCATACTTCAGCTTGTATTTAACTTAATTATATACATGTCCCTTCTGCCTTAGTTATACATATGTGTATATGCATAAGTACTACTGTTTTTCAGTAATTTTAAATTATGTTCAACTCTTCATAACCCCATTTGGGGTTTTCTTTGTAAAAATAATGGAGTTAATTTACCATTTCTTTCTACACCTCATTTCACAGAAAGAAAACTGAGGCAAACAGGATAATTATCCGGCATCACACAGTTAGGAAGTGTCTGATATCATATTAAACTCAAGAAAATGTGTCTTCTAGACCACTCCAACACTCTATCTACTGGATCACCTAGCTTCCCTATATATATATATATATATATATATATATATATATATATATATATAATATATATATATATATATATATACATACACATATGTGTGTACATATATATGGAGAGAGAGAGATCTATAAACATACTTTTAGGCAGGGGCAGCATCCCTTTTTTCAATTCCATTTGTTTGTATAAATATATATGTGGATATATTTATGTATAAGTGTATGGATATATGTGTATACATAAATTCATTCTTTAGGAAGAAGTTTCATCTTTTTGTTTTTCAATTCTTGTACATCACAATATTTTTCATAAAGTAGGTTTTGATATTCTTTTAAGTAAATCAAATTATACATATATAAGTAACCATTGGGAAGATTAGATTTAGCTCTCTCTTGATTGTAACAATGAAGATACTTAGCTCTTCCTTATTGTGAAGATTAATTGTAATCCTGTCTATTTTTAGATTTTAATCTACAAAAAGGTGGAAACAGTATTTGAAGTATATCTACCCATTTTAACTACAAAAAGTTGTTACCTAACTATAAAAGGTGAACTAACAAAAAAAGGTGTTAAGTTACCAAAAAAGGTATAATCTAAGCAAAGAAGGTGTGAACTAAAGAGTGGGCAGTCCTGGAGAGGAGAGTCTACTGTGATTGGTAGATGTGAAATTTAGGGGAGGTTACATAAGATGAAAAAGATCTTTAAAAAGAGGACCAGAGGCCAGAAGAAGATATATTCAATATTCGATATTCGAGTTAGATCAAAGAACTCTCACTTGAGGGAGAGACTGGAAGACACTCAAACTTTACTGTGGAACTGGACCCCTGGAGGAGTTTGTGCAGGAGACCAGACTGTTTTCTTTTTAGATCATTACCATCGGTGAGTGAAAGCCTGTCTTAGTAACCCTGCCTTTCTCAGAGGTGTAAACCTGGAAGAAAGGCCAATTGTCTTGAGACTTTTTTCCCTGATTAGGGTCTTAGAATTTCTACCTGGCTCAGAGGAAGCCAGAGTTCTCTCTCTCTCTCTCTCTCTCTCTCTCTCTCTCTCTCTCTCTCTCTCTCTCTCTCTCTCTCTCTCTCTCTCTCTCTCTCTCTCTTTCTCTCTCTCTCTCCTCTCTCTTCTCTCTCTCTTTCTCTCTCTCTTTCTCTCTCTCTCTCTCTCTCTCTCTCTCTCTTTCCTCTCTCTCTCTCTCTCTCTCTCTCTCTCTCTCTCTTTCTCTCTCTCTTTCTCTCTCTCTCTCTCCTCTCTCCTCTTTCTCTCTCTCTCTTCTCTCTCTCTCTCTCTCTCTCTCTCTCTCTCTCTCCTCTCTCTCTCTCTTCCTCTCTCTCTCTCTTTCTCTCTCTCCTCTCTCCTCTCTCTCTCTCTCTCTCTTCCTCTCTCTCTCTCTCTCTCAATACACACACACATGCCTTAATATCTTCTCTCTATTGTAAATAAAACTACCATAAATTACATTTTACTGTAGTAATTCATTTTGGGATCTAGACATTAATTCCTTTATGACCGCCAATTTTAATACATTTAGAGTCCAACCAATAAAAATTTAACACCATAAAAACAAAATACTATGTGCTAAGTGCTTTTAAAAGATATGAGAGGGGGCAGCTGGGTGGCTCAGTGGATTGAGAGCCAGGCCTAGAGACAGGAGGTCCTAAGTTCAAGTCTGGCCTCAGACACTTTTCAGCTGTGTGACCCTGGGCAAGTCACTTGACCCCCATTGCCTAGCCCTTACCACTCTTCTGCCTTGAGCCAATGCTCCAAGACAGAAGGTAAGGGTTTAAAAAAAAAGATATGGGAAAGTTCTCTATGAGATCTGATAGTAGGGAAGGTGAAGGAAAGTTATTACTGACTAGAAGAAACTTGACTCCAGAGGACAAATGATGAACTATGCCACCATAGAAAGGAGGTGGACAACATAGGAGGAATAATGAATTTTCTAATGAAGATAATCACTATGTTTGTTTGTTTTACTTAACTATACTTCTTTATTATATCAGAAGGTGGGGAGGGGGATATGGGATTAGAAAATGAACATTTTAAAAAGATTAATAACTTTTTAAAGATGACATTGCAGTTAGAATTTAAATGATGGATATGACTTTAACAGAGTCTTTGGGTGGATTATAAATCATTTAACCTTTCTCAGCATCAGTTTCCCCATTATCTTATATAGTTGTTCTAGGCAGAGCAAACAGATCAAAAAAAGTCATGGAGGTGGGAAAGTACAAGAGATATACAGAGAATATCAGGAAGTAGGGATAGGAACACAGAGTACGACAAATTGATATATAGTATTCCTTGTGACTTGTTAGCAAATAAATACATTTGCAGAAAAGAAAAATATTTTTCTGTACAGTCAAATATGGAAAGTAAATATAGCTAACTAGGAATCATGACACACACAAAAATGAACCCTATGGGAATATGTTTTGCATGATAATACACATGTAATTCAGATCGCACTGGTTGCCAGCTCTGGGAGAGAGAAGGGAAGGGAAAGTGAAAGGCAATTTAGATCATATAACTTTGGAAAACTTAAGTGGAAATTTTTTATTATATGTCATTGGTCTGGTGAATTAATTAATTAAAAAAATCATGAGCAGCATCATGCAATTATGTATACTGGGAGCTATCTATGTGATATAGTGAGCAATGGGGTTGGAATCAGTGGACATGAATTCAAATCTTGCTTTAGACACTTACTTTGCTATGTACTCCTAGGCAAGTAACTTTATCTTTCTCTATCTTTTTTTCTCACCAGCAAAATGGAAATAATAATAGCACCTGCTTCATAGGATCAAATGAGGTGACATGAGTTAAACACTTTACATAATGCTAGAGATTATTATGTACAAGAGAAAAAATATGAAGTGAGTTCTACTACTATGGTACCTTTTGCATGTTTATTAAACTTTTCTGGGTCTCAGTTCTCCTCTCTGTAAAAATGAAAGGTTCCTTGAACCCCTAAAATTATACTCAGAAATTACATGGAGCTTCCCCCACCCTTTTGAATCATAAAATTGGAAACAAAATCACCACACAGGCAAGCTAGTTCATTCCAAGTCAAATCTTAAAATCTCATTTACATGTCTCCAACAATTGGTCAACCAGATTCCTATGAAACACTATCTCATAAAATAACCATTATATTTTTGGATTGATCAGATTATTAGGAAGATTTTCTTTTTACTAAGCTAAAATATATCTCTCTGTAATGTCCACCCACTGTTACTAGTTCTGCCTCTTAGGTCAAAGAAGAATAAATTTATTCAATTTTCAACCTGACAGTCCTTAAATATTTGAAGTCAGTCTCTCATCTCCTCTTCTGCAAGCCAAACATTCCCAGGTCTACATTTTTCATAATTTTTATCCCTCTCATCTTCCTCATCAATTCCCCCTGGATGTGCTCTAGGATTTCAATGTCCCTTCAAAAATGAGGTATCCAAAACTGAATTTTCGATTCTAGCTTGGTTTGACTGGGGCAGAGAAAAATATAATTGCAACTTTCCTTATTTTGATTGTATATTTGAATTAATAAATCCAAATATCACATTAGGTTTTTCAACTGCCACATTTACCACTGAATCATATTAAGTTTGCAGTCCACTAAAACATCTAGCCATTTTTGCTCATGAACTAATTTCTAAATGCTTTCTCCTAGCCTGTCTGATTTTCAGGACAAGGGTATGATTTAATGTTTATCACAATTAGATTTCCTGTCTTTAATTTTATCCTCTAGAGAGCTTTCAAAGACCCTGACCTTGGCATATAGTGAGTTAGCTCCCTCCAAGCTTTGAATAATATGGAAATTTGATGAGGAAGCCATCTTTTCCTTACTCCAAGATACTTATCAAAATGTTGACTAGAACAAGGTTAAAGAGATATCCTGTGTACCTTCTTCCAGGGTGCCATCAATATATTTATCTTGTTCATGCAAGTATAATGAGAGACTTCATTAAATTCCTTAAAACTGAAATCAAGATATATTTGGAAGAGCCAAGATGGTGGAGTAGAGGCAGAAAACCTAATAAACTCTCCTGATATTCTCCTCAAACAACTTTAAAATAGCTTATCAAATTGAATTTTTGAATGGCACAGCCAGCAAAAGTTCAGTGACACATTTTTTCCAGCTCAAGAAAACTCAGGAGATTGGGAGGAGAGATCTGTGACACTCTGGTGCAAACAGCCTGTTTTGTTTGTTTATGCAACCAAGCTAATATGGAAATATGACCTGCATGATTTCATATGTATAATTTATATCATATTGTTTGCCTTCTCAATGGATGGGAGAAAGGCTAGAGAAAGAAAAAAAATTGGAACTCAGATTTTTTAAATGAATGTTAAAAAAATAACAATTTGAAATAAAATAAAATACACCAATAATTTTGGTATAGTTTATAGAAACATCACTTCTTTTGATCTGTCAAGAGATTCATGATGTTATTCATGTAAATACTTCTCTAACTGATCTAGATCATACTTCTTTGATGAACAGTAGACAGCTTTCTGACTGAGCTGCTGTTCTTCTTCCTCATCTCCTAGATTAAGATTAGGTGGTCAACTTGTGGTTCAGGAGTCCCTCCAAATTTAAACATGCTGAACCTCAAATTGCTTAATCACATTTCATGGTTAAACTTATACTTGAAGTCCTTTCAATCTGATAGGACCTGCTGAGCCTATGCTCAACAACACAATGAGGCACCAGAGCTAAAATTTCCAGAGAACAAAGAATACTAAAAGTATATACAAAAAGACATGGCAAGAATAATTCTGGGCATTATAATAGGTCCTGTGGATACAAAAGATGTTGTAACAGCTCTTTGTGTGGTAACCAAAATGAGAAACTAAGGGAGATGGTTGAACCTCAATTGGGGAATGGCTGAACAAATTGTGGCATGTGCAAAATACTATTGTGCTGTAAAGAATTTAAGAAAGAGATGGTTTCAAAGAGACATGGAAAGACTTGTATGAATGGAACAGAGAATAAAGTCATGAGAAAAAGAACAGCTTATAATATGAAATCAGTACTCTGAAAATCAACAATTTTGAAAGACTTAAGGGTTATGATCAAGTAAATGATGAAAAATTATTTCTGACAATAGATGAAAAAGGATTCAGCCTACCTCTTATCAAAGAAATATTGGACTAACATGCAGAGTAAGCAAGTTCATTTGGGGATATTATTAATGAGGCAATGGCAATGTGTGTTTTTCTTGACTGGGATTATGTGAATAATAGAAAAGTTCTGTATTTCTTGTTTTAGTGAAGGGAGGTGAGAGGGAAAAATAAATACTTGATATTGAAAAAATAAAATATTAAAATTTAAATGTTACATATAAAATAAGAAATCAAAATATACTTCTGTCCAGAACATTCCCCTAATTTGAAATGCTAATGCATAGGTATCTTCAAATCAAGGCTAAGCTATCTTCCTGGAGGATAGATATTTTTCCTTTCATACTATTTTATATTGTGAAATAATACTATCTAAGGGAAAGAACAATTAACTGAACCTAGGTTCCATGATCCACATTCTGCTATTCTGTAATGATGTGGCTTCTTCTAGGAGCCCTAATTTCTTCATTTTTACCAGAGGGGGATAAGACAAAAGAACTTTCCAAATTCTCAAAATCAAAGATAATTAGTCATGTACTACATCCTCTTCCCCCAAATATTTTGGCTAAAAATGTAGCCAATAAAAACAAATATCTTTAAGACCCATCAAGTAACAATTATTGCCAATAGAAATAATTAATAACATCTGAAAACTGAAACAATCAGGTAGAAAAACCCTTTGAATATTTTGAGCAGATGCTTACCAGATGTCTGAGACTGACTTAACAAAGAGAAATAATTGTTAATCCTTTTATTAACCTGCTAATCCCAAAGTATAGAAATATATATCTGCATCTTTTGATAAAAGTAAGTGGAATATTTTCCAGGGCCCAGGATGAAGACAGTTTATAGAATAAAAAAATTATGGAGGTTAACTAGTCCAACTTCTTTTTTCTAAATGAGATAATTGAGTCTTAACCAAGGAAGTGAAGTGAATTGCCCAAGGTCACAGTTTTAATTTTCATTAGGAAATATCTGATGGATTCAAATATAAAGGTGTAAGGTTATTATGAGTCAGTGTGATATGGCAAAAAAAGAAAGCTAATTTTCTCTCGGGCATCACCAAGAGCCTTAGTATTCACGAATGATAATATGATAGTCTGTTTTCATTATTCCCTGATCAGATCATACCTAAAATATTGTGTTCAGGTCTGATTTCATTTCATGAGTGATATTAATAAGCAGTAGAGCACCTAGAGTAGGGCAAACAAGATGGTGAAGATTTTAGAGCCATATGATGATTAACAGAAAGAGAAGAATATGGACCCATTTTAGCTCCAAAAATTAGCTATAGAAGGTACTTCCTCCTCTTTTTAGATTTTGGTGACTAGAGTTATGAAACACTACATATAATTTCAACTTTTTTATGTGTTACTTAATTTTTTTTTTGATTACGTAGTGGAAAACTGATCTGGGAGTCAAGAAAAATTGCCTTCAAGTCCCACCTCTAATATATATTGATAGTAGACCTCAGGCAAGTCACTTAACCAATCACTGCTCTGGGGAATTCCTCAAAACCATTTATGTGAAGAGAAGGTGAGACAAAAGAAAATGCACATCTATGAGTTCACAATCCTGATATAACAGTCCCTATCTATCTACTTAATTCTTTTATATAAGAAAATGCTCTCTGGGATAAGGAAAGGGGAAACATTGGGAAATATAAGTGATAAAAAAATAACTAGGGCAGATAGGTGGTGTATTGGATAAAGTGTCGAGCCTAGAAGTAGCAAGATTCATCTTTCTACATTCAAATCTGGCCTCAAAAACTTACTAGCTGTGTGACCTTGGACAAGATACTTAACCCTGTTTGCCTCAATTTCCCCATCTGTAAAATATCTGGAGAAGGAAATAGCAAACTCCAGTATCTTTGCCAAGAAAATCCCAGATGGATCCTAAAGAGTTGGACACAACTGAGAATGACTCAACAACAACAAAGGAAAAAACAATATTATATTAAAACAGAAAAAAAATATTGAGAATGTTTAGCTTAAAGAAGAAAAGTCTTGGTGTGAAGAATTAAAGAAGGGGACTTGTTAGATATCTTCAAGTTTTTAATGAGTTGCCATTGGTAAAAGGGATTCAATTTTTCCACTTTGCTACAAGGGTCAGAACCAAAGTAATGGGTAAAAGTTGTAGAGAAGCAAATTTAGATTTAATGTAAGGGGGAAACTTCCTAACAATTAGAGCAGCCTGAAATTGGAGGAGACTACCTCAAGAATTAATGATTTCCCCTTCCTTTGAAGACTTTTAGCAAAAGCTAGATGACATAGTATTGGGCATCCTGTATATAATGGTTCTTATTCAGCTTTGGGCTGAATCAGAAGGCTACAAAGGTTCTTTGAAATGCTGAAAATCTGTGATTCTCTGAATTTGGTTCATTCGTTATGATAAAACTTGAAGTTAACAGGAATATGCATTTAAAAATTATATACCCAGGTTTTGATGATAGTCATGCCTAAGAATATCTCAACAAATACTGCTTCATTCTAGATCTCGTTCCTTAAACAAATTCCAAAATTTAATATGTGACTGCCTTGTAGTATCTATGTATTTCAAGGAAAAGGATGGGTAAAAATATTAATGTTCTTACCCAAATTTTTTTGACAGTTGTTTTGAGTAACAAGCAGACAACTACTAGAGTAACAAACTATGCAAACCTAGCATAAAAAAGGGAATTTCATATAAAATCCAATAAAAATACTAAAAAAAAAAATAAAGCTGTGATTATGGATCTATGGGAAAGTACCAGATTTAGAATCAGATAACTAGGATCCATAATTCCACATTATAAGATCATTTGTGAAACTTTGGACAAGTCAATCAGTCAACTAGAGTCAACTAGTATTTATTATCTACTATGGAATAGGCACTGTGCTAAGAACTGGACATATAAAGAAAGGCAAAACAAAGCACTCATGCTTTCAAAAAGTTCTAATAGAGAAGAGAACATGCAAACAATTACACATCAATAATATACATACAGGATAAAAGGGGGATCATCTCACACCCAAGACAATAAGAAAAACAAAGTCTGAGAATGGCTTCTTACCAAAGGTGGAGTTTTTATATTAGACTTGAAGGAAGTCTGGAGATGGAGACAAGGAGAGAGAAAATCACAACCATGGGTAACAGCCAGTGAAAATTCCCAGAAGTGGTAGGTAAGCTTTCTTATGTGATGGACAGCAAAGAAGCCAGGGTCAACTGAAGTCCCTTCATCTTGTAATGGGGAAATTTAAGGCTTCTGGGAGAAGGTTATAATATAGTAATGGTTACAAATGTGGCTACAAGATTTATATAATATTTAACAATGGCCGCCAAGGAATTTACTTATGAAATTCCTAAAATGAAACACTCAAGTCAGAATGAGGTTTATGGAGGTTTAATCACACTGGGAGTAGGGAAAAGGTTAGGGAGAGAAGGAGAGAAGAGAAAAGGGAAAGGGGCTACTCAACCTCTGACCAAGGCAGGGGGAGTTTTAGGCCCAAAGGCCCAGGTGGAAAGAATCAGTCCTTAACTCACGTGACCCATCTGAAGGAAAGCTGTCTGCGGGCGTCCTCCCTCTCCAAGCTCCTAACACCAACCCCCTCTCGCTCTCCCCACAGGAAGTCCCGCGAATCTCAGAGGCTGTTCCCTACCTCACTTCCTGTGTCTCACAAATCCAATGGTTGGCTCTAGCTTGGCTTAGGACAGCCCAGGTGGGCAGTTAGTTATTTCTGATTTGTCATTGACTAGCGCATGCCCGTGTAGTGTGGGTGTGCACAATTTTTTGGGTGCTAGACCAAAATGGAGACTTTTAAAATTCACAATCCCCCCCTGATGATGATTGGGAGACTAGTCTCCCCAATTGATCACTAAACATAAGCATACTGCACCCCAAAAATTTCTAACTATAAGTGTATACAAAAATTTTTTTACCCACTAAGAGGAAAATTATAATAGTTGTAAATATGGGGAAATAGAGGAGAGAGAAGGACAGCAAACCAATGTTTTGCTGGGCGCATTGACAAAAGCCAATTAGGGGGCAGTCCCCTTTGGCATAAGAGTGTACATTCAAAGAATGTTCAATCAACCACACCCCAAGGTTCATTCTGGATCTTCCTGTAGTGAAAAGGTTTAGATATCTTTCTGCAAACAGTTCATTCTCTGGATTCAGTTAGTTAGCAAGCTTCTTCTCTGAAGATTTCTCTCGAACAAAATTTAAATCTTGGAATTGATGAAATACAATCCCCCCTGAAGAAAGTGTTGGAAAAACACTGAGTCCAGCTGAGGATTCAAGTTTTAGTTGTGGGGGTGTGTGAGTTAATCCAAAAGAAAAACAAAACAAAATGAAAATAAAATAAAAATTCAAAATCAAAAGAAGAAAAAGGGAAAAAATTAAGGGAAAAAATATAAACCTTTTATATATGCATATTTATATTAAAGAAGAATTCAAAATCAGTATCAAAATCAAAAAAATCTATGTATATAAAATTTTAGAAAGCAAGAATAAAAATTTTTTTTTTTTCCACAGGCCCCTGTATTAGGGTCCAGTTAAGTAATTTCTAATCCCACAAGTCTGTAGGACAGAATGCAGCATATTTTACTTCCCCATTTGCAGCCAAGGCTACAGGAAGTTGCCATACTATAGGAGAGAAAAAAGAGGACCAGATTTTTATTTTATATCTAGGGAAGTGTTATCCCCTTGTCTGATTTTTACCTTCGTTCTCAGGGATGGATGGAGCCAGGATGGTAGCCAACCTTAGGTACTTGTCTGTAGGTATTTTCACGAAGAGTGTGGATACAGGGAAGGCCTACATCTTAACGTCTGTCAAGTGTCGCAACCCCGAGTCTCACACTAGGTTCAAGTCCTTAGTATTGGCTTAGAAATGCATTAATTCTACCTGGATTGGTCTTTGATTTTTAGACCTGTGAGCTCTTTTGGCATTATCCAGGTTATCTCTGTGCTCCTTTTTTGATCTCGTTCCTAGAATCAGACACAAACATTAATCATAGTCCCACAACAATTATCAATAAATGGCAGGTTCCCATAGTCTAAAGCTGTTTGGGTGCGTATTAATAATAACAACAAGTATATATATTTAAACTAATATTGTAGAATAAAATTAATATTGATCATATGTACCTAAAGTACATAGAAATGAGAAAAAGGGAAAAAAATAAAATAATGTAAAAATAATAATAATAATAAAATAAGGAAAAGAGAAAAAAAAGGAAAAAAGGAAAAAAATTAAATTTAGGAATTCAATGTGTCAAAAGCAGAATAAAAACAGTTCCACTTGTCAATGTATAGTTATCTCCAATGCATGTATAGGATAGAGTCAATCAGTCTCAACAGAAGATGCTCTCTTTACATGAGAACAGTGAATCCAAGAGTCCTTTTCTCCAACCTTTATAGATGTTGGAGTAGTTAACAATATTTGGAATGGTCCTTCCCATGAAGGTTCAGTTGCTCCAGTACGCTTGAAATTCTTTATATACACGTTGTCTCCTGGGTTCAGGTCGTGAAGTGAGAAGTCTAGTGGTCCAGCTTGTACTGCAGCTCCGGATTCATGTAGCTCACGCAGTTTGTGCTGTAATTCCTGTATATAGGAAGCAATAGTAGTATCTCCCCCTAATAGCGATGTATAAGCCAGGGAGAAAGGCTTAGCCTGTATAGGCGGATGTCCAAAAAGCATTTCAAATGGTGAAATATGTAAGTCTCCTCTAGGCCTGCTTCTAAGATAAAATAGGGCCAAAGGGAGAATTTCAGGCCATTTTAAATGGGTCTCAGTGCATAATTTTCCAATCATAGTTTTAAGTTCTTTGTTCATCCTCTCAACTTGGCCTGAACTCTGGGGATGATATGGAACATGGAATTTGGGAGTTATCCCCAAGCAAGAATATATCTGGTTTAAGACAGAATCGGTAAAATGACTCCCTCTATCAGAGTCAATACGTGCTGGTAGGCCAAAACGAGGAATAATTTCTTTTAAAAGCACCTTAGCAACAAAAGCTGCTGTGGCTCGGGCTGTAGGAAATGCTTCCGGCCATCTGGTCAGTTGGTCTACTATGACCAAACAAAATTTATATTGTCCAGCCTTTGGCATCGTTATAAAATCTATCTGCAGGTGCTCAAAAGGTGTGTAAGCCAGAGGACGTCCACCAAAGGCTTTACCACGAAAGGCATGTTGGTTATATGCCTGGCAGGTAGGGCAGGATGAACACACTTTAGAGGCTATGGTAGTTATACCAGGGGCTATCCATACTCTCTTAACAGAGTCCACGATGCCCTGGGTACCAAAATGACCATTTTTATGAATAGATTGGCAAATTTGGTTATAGAAACTTCTAGGGAGCAGGGGTTTTCCTTCAGATGACACCCATCCCATACTCCATTAATTTGTTTTGCTTTAAATTTTTGTTTCCATTTTTCCACTTCCTTTTCATTATAGGAGAGTGATAAATTTAAATTATCAGTGGTTGTTAATGTTAAAATTAATCCAGGTCCTTCTATGGCTGCTAGTTTTGCAGCGGCATCTGCTCGGTCATTTCCTCTAGAGACAGGGTCTGAGCCACCTGTATGGGCAGAGCAATGAACTACAGCTAGGGCTCTAGGCAGTTTGAGAGCAGAAAGAACTTCATTAATAATTTCTGCATTAGCTATGGATTTTCCAGCTGAGGTTAAAAATCCTCTCTGGAGCCATAGCATTCCGACTGAGTGACAAATGCCAAAAGCATATCTAGAATCCGTATAAATTGTTGCCTTTTTATCCTTGGCAATTATACAGGCATGTTTCAGAGCTATGAGCTCTGCTCCTTGAGCGCTAATGTTAGAAGGTAGTGAAGCTGACCATTCAGTGGCAAATTCTGAGACTACGGCAGCTCCAGTGTAACGTATGCCATCCCTCATAAAAGAGGAACCATCGGTAAATAAAATCAGATCTGCATTGTCTAAGGGAGTGTCCAAGAGATTATCTCGAGGCTTTTCTGCCATGGACACTAATGTTTCACAGTTATGTAGTGGTTCTCCTGAAGTAGGTAAATCTGGAAGCAAGGTGGCAGGGTTAAGAGTTGAACAGCGTTTCAAGGTAATATTTTCACTATTTAATAAGGTTATTTCATACCTTGTAATTCTCTGATCCGAGAATGCCTGTGTTCTATGTTTTACCAATAATGCTTCAATCTCATGTGGGCACATTATTGTTAATGGACATCCCAATACTAAATCAAAGGTTTTTGTTACTAGTAAGGCTGTAGCAGCTACTCCTCTAAGGCATGGTGGTGCTCCTGCTGCTACTGGGTCTAGTTGGGCAGAATAATAGGCAATTGGGCGCTGAGAAGGTCCCAAAGTCTGAGTTAAAACGCCTGAGGCTACTCCTCTTCGCTCATGCACATATAAAGTAAATGGCTTGTTGTAATTTGGGATGCCTAGAGCAGGGGCAGATAAGATAGCCTTTTTTAGCTCTGATAGAGCTGACAGGTGTTCAGGCTCTAATTTGAGGGGTTCAGGGACTACATCCCTTGTTAGTGCTATAAGAGGTTTAGTAATTTCCCCATAACAAGGAATCCATTGTCTGCAAAACCCTGTTGCTCCCAGAATTGCTCTTAACTGTTTTTTAGTGGTAGGAGCACTCAATTTTTGAATATTCTCAATTCGCTTGGGAGAAATAGAGCGGGCACCAGCTGTCAGAATGAACCCCAAATATTCTACTTTGGGGAGACACCACTGAACTTTGTCCTTCGAGATCTTATGACCTCTTTTGTGCAATTCCAAAAGAAGGTGTTTGCTATCTTCTTGACATGTTTTTGCATCTGTTGAAGCCAAGAGTAGATCATCTACATATTTGATTAATTTGCTATTTTTAAATGTTATATTGTCTGTGTCTTGGCTCAAAATTTGCTCAAATAAGCTCGGACTTTCGACATAACCCTGTGGCAGCCGACACCAGGTATATTGTGAGCCCTTCCAGGTGAAAGCAAAAATATGTCTGGAGTTTTCATGTATTGGTATGGAAAAAAAGGCTGAACACAAGTCTACTACTGTAAAGTATGTAGCTGTGCTAGGAATAGATGAAATAATAGTATGTATGTTAGAAACTACGGAGTGTCTCTTTATAACGTGATTATTTACTGCCCTTAGATCCTGTATAAATCTATAGATGTGCTTGCCATCGGGCCCTTTTTTTGTTTTTTTTAATTGGTAGGATGGGCGTGTTGTATTCAGATTTACAAGGGATTATTATTCCCTGTTCTATTAATGAGTTAATAACTGGTGTAATACCCTCAATTGCCTCCTTTGAGAGGGGATACTGAGGGATAGAAGGAGGTAGGCTAGATTTAGTTTTTATCTGCACAGGAACAGCAGATTTAAGCAAGCCTACATCAGAAGAAGATGTGGCCCAAAGAGACTCAGGTATATCTTTAGGTATTTCAAAAATGGAAGGCTTTTTTGCGTCCTGGTTTTCCGAGAGAAGTACAGGGAGTAATTTTAAAGATTCCTCTGGTACTTCTAATGATAATGAGCCATCTGGGGAGCAGGTTATTGTGGCTCTGAGTTTGCATAGAAGGTCCCTCCCCAGCAAATTTAAAGGGGAGTCAGGCATCAAAAGGAAGGAGTGTTGTACCTCTAGGGGTCCTACAGACACCATTCTAGGAGGAAGTCTTTTAACTCTTTGGGTTATTCCTGATACTCCCATTACATTCTCTGAGCCAATAGAATAACATTGTAAATCAGGTTTTCTCTTTAATACAGACCAGGAAGCTCCGGTGTCTAATAGACAATCATAATAGGTGTTACCCACCTTTAAGGTAACATGGGGTTCATTAGTATGGGGAGGGCAGTGGATAGGGACAACGGGTAGTAGGACATCAGGGTCCAGGAAATCAAAGGTTGTATCCTCTGATTCCTGTGCCCCAGCCCCCCCCGGGCACCATCATTGTTTTTGGGATATTCCTTGGGCACCCCCCTGAAGGGCACCTCTCTGAGAGTCATTAGTACCTCGAGTAATTTTTGGACGAGCGCCATTTCTCATATATTGTTGAGTATTATCATTAAAATTTTCTTCAATTTGAGCATTGTCATTGATTTCCCAATTCCTATTTCTATAATTCTGGTTTCTAAAGTTCTTATTTCTATATTCATTATAGTTATTATTTCTAAAGCTATTATTAGACTGTGTATTTCTTCCAATCATCTTAAGAAAGATTCTACATTCCATCATTTTGTGGCCCTTCTTCTCACAGAAGTGGCAAGTAATGGATTGATAATTGGATTTCTGGAGAGGGGCAATTGTCGTTGGTTCATTACCCTGCCCACTTTCTAATTTAGTTATCCTATCTATTAAATATCTCATTTTTTTCTTCATTTCCTCCATGTCATCATCATTTTCTTTCTCCTTTTCTTCGTTTCCCTTTAAAACATATATAGCTGTTTTTCGCAATTCTTCAAGGTCCATATCTGACCATCTTGGGCATTGTGTCTTAAAATAATTCTTAATTACTTTGCAAGAATTGTTTACAAAGATTCTTCTAACTTGTCTTATACTACTCTCTTTAGTTAAGTCCCAATCTAAGTATCTGTCCCCAAACTCGATAATTCTGTCCATAAATCTGGAGGGTGTTTCGTTTTCCTTTTGCTTAATTTTTTCCAGTTCCATCCACTTATCTGTACTGTCCGCACATTCCTTCATGGACGTGAGGATGGCCTCTCTACAACGGTATAGTTGTAGATAATCCTCAGGATTGTTATAGTCCCATTCGGGATCCTGAGATGGCCAATGTGCTGCATTACACCCCCTGGTTTTGTTGACATGAGCAATTATTTTATTTTTTTCACGTTCACTTAAAAAAGCCTGGAGTAAGCTCTCAACGTCCTTGTAAGACGGATTATACTGAAAAAATATGTCTCCCATCTTTTTTGTTACTAGAAAAGGATCTTGTTCATATGTGGGAATATTTCGTGTAAATTCATTTATTTCTTGGGGAGTAAACGGTATCCTATGTCTTAAAGTCACCACATCCCCATTTCGTCCTATTTCAGGTACTTCTCTTAGAGGAAACAGGCCTCTAGTTGGATTTTGCACCTGTGGGTCAGTTTGACAAGGACAGGTTTTTCTAGGGGGACAAGATCTCTCTTGCATTGGAATTTGGTTTTCTGTAGGAGAAGGAACATGAGAATCTGGGATTGCCGGGGAAGGGTTTTGGGGATTAAATTCAGACAAGATTTGCACTGCACGAGAGAAGCAGTCTGTTAACTGGGCTATAGGAAAGGTGCTTTCCATTTCTATTTCAGGGAAGGAAATTTCCTCATTCAAAGGTTCAGAAACAGGTCTATTTCTGGTAGAGTGGTTGTTTGTCAATTGATCCTGTAAGAAACTTTTTAGATCTTCTAATTGGGCTTGCATTTTATCCTCAATTTTTCCTATTTTATCTTCCATATTTCCCATTTTATCCTCAATATTTCCTATTTTATTCTCAATATTTCCTATTTTATCCTCAATTTTTTCTATTTTATTCTCAATATTTCCTATTTTATCCTCAATTTTTTCTATTGTATCCTCAATTTTTTCTATTTTATCCTCAACATTTTCTATTTTATCCTCAATATTTTCTATTTTATCCTCATTTTGCTTTATTTCCTCCTCATTTTGTTTTATTTTCTCCTCATTTTGTTTTATTTTATCCTCAATTTTTTTTATTTTTTCATCTCTAAATATAGTATTGAGGAGTACAAAAATGACAGTACCTATTAATATAAAAATTTGGAGGTATCCTGGATTCCTCAATGCCCCTACTTCTTCAGCTGCCTTATAATTGTCAAAGGATATAGTACTCATTTTTATATGTATATTTTGTAATTTCACAAAACACGTGGGGAGCAGGGCAAAGCAACAAACTTTCCACAGGCTTTTTTTTTTTTTTGCAGTAGGTGGCTCCCTAGTCTACAACCCCTATACAAGCTAAGGGCCTATTGTATTGTAAATTGTATATGGGTGGGTCTCAGCAATCTTCTTTAGACCTCAGGCTAAAACTGCTAGGATCATGTGCTATCTTCCTTCAGCAAAGCCCACTTAAATTTTTAAGACTAGAAAGGCCAGGAAACAGAAAAAAAAATGGTTTTTAAGTTAGCTCCCTAGCTGTATTCAGCTGATTTTTGCGGGCTAGGAGCTCCTAAGAGCTTCCTCTCCTGAGGTTCCTCGTTGTTGATCAGTTGATTAGCTAAGTCTGGCCTGCCTTATAATCTACTGAGCCACCTCCTTAAAGTAAAAGGAGACGGAAATGAGAGACAAAAAAAAAGAGAGAAGAAAAAAAAATCCTGTTGACCCCAATTTAACTTAAGGGGTAAAGGGAAAAGAGAAAAAAAGTATTTTATACTCACCTGTTCTGGCAGCTGTGTCTTTAAGCCAAGGTATTTGGTAACAGGACTGAGGGAGTGAGCAATAAGTGGGTTGAAAAGGCAAGAAAATTCAGGAAATTTATTGAGGTTCTAGAAACCTTCCAAGCACTAAGGCAGGGCCAAGAGCCAGAGGGGGTAGCCGGGGTGGGATTTCTCCCAGGTGATAGTAAGGAGATCAGAAGACTGATAAGGTTCTTTTTTCCAGTAGTGGTTAGCCAAAACTGTAATGGGGAAATTTAAGGCTTCTGGGAGAAGGTTATAATATAGTAATGGTTACAAATGTGGCTACAAGATTTATATAATATTTAACAATGGCCGCCAAGGAATTTACTTATGAAATTCCTAAAATGAAACACTCAAGTCAGAATGAGGTTTATGGAGGTTTAATCACACTGGGAGTAGGGAAAAGGTTAGGGAGAGAAGGAGAGAAGAGAAAAGGGAAAGGGGCTACTCAACCTCTGACCAAGGCAGGGGGAGTTTTAGGCCCAAAGGCCCAGGTGGAAAGAATCAGTCCTTAACTCACGTGACCCATCTGAAGGAAAGCTGTCTGCGGGCGTCCTCCCTCTCCAAGCTCCTAACACCAACCCCCTCTCGCTCTCCCCACAGGAAGTCCCGCGAATCTCAGAGGCTGTTCCCTACCTCACTTCCTGTGTCTCACAAATCCAATGGTTGGCTCTAGCTTGGCTTAGGACAGCCCAGGTGGGCAGTTAGTTATTTCTGATTTGTCATTGACTAGCGCATGCCCGTGTAGTGTGGGTGTGCACAATTTTTTGGGTGCTAGACCAAAATGGAGACTTTTAAAATTCACAATCTCTCAGGGTCACAGTTCCTCATGTGTAAAATTCATGTAACTATTTAGATATTCTGTATCCATAGCATATAGCATTGTTCATGTCACAGCAGGCAATAGAGGAAAATGCCAGATTTAGAGTCTGGAAACATGCATTCAGATCCTGATTTTATCCAGATATCATCAGTAAAACTGTAGGAAAGTCATTTTATTTCTTAGTGATACAGTGGACAGAGCATTGAACTTGGTCCTAGGAAAATCTGAATTTAAATCCAACCTCAGATTTATCCTGCCTCATTAGTTATGTGACCAAATTCTAATTATTTAATGTCTCAGAGACTCACTTTAATCAGACATAAAATAGGAATAAGAATAACATCTCTCTTATAAGCTTGTTATGAGGATTAAATGAGAAAAAAAACAAAAGCACTTTGCAAATCTTAAATTGCAATTTTACCTATAAATATGTTGTTATTGTTAAATTTTTATTACTCAGGATCTTAGTCCCCTCAGCCATTAAAAAAAATTTTTTTTTTGCCTAGCCATTACAAAAATAGTCCTTTTCAGCCTTAAAAAGTGGTTATCATCTTAGTCTTATTTTTCATTTGAGTCTTGCATGTGCTTGTGCAAAAATGTTTCAAAGGTGACTTTTGATGATTCTCATCACTATGTATAATTGAAAATCTGTTACCCCCAAAAAAGAACTACATTTCCTGGGAGTCCACTGACTTCCTGTCATTATGTACTTCCTGTAGACAGGGGATATTAGGTGGGGATATGGAGGGTACCACCTCTTTACTTCCTGTCCAGAGGTGGTGGTAGTAAGGCAGGCATTAGAACTGGCTGATCAGCCATGGGCACATGGTCTTTATTTTGTATCCTCTTTATTCCTTAATTTCTAATGATCATTAATAAATCCTTTAAAATATAACATTTTAATATTTGAGATTAAATTTTAATTTTTACAACTGTCACTGAATTCTGTTCAAGGATGGCACCATCTTCATTGCTAATGGAGGAAATATGAATATACTTGGAATCAGAACAAGGCTTATGGGAATAGGATCACAACTTTCTCCCCTAAAAAATGCCAGTATGTCTGTTTGATACCTAAATAATTCACCTCTTCATATAAATTTTATTATTATCATGGTAGTATTTATAAAGCATTCACATTGGGAATACCATTTACTGAGCCAGATAATTTCCCACCTAGATGAAATGAAATGCTGACTCTTGTGCCTGGACAGAATGAATTTGTTTTGAAGAGGATATCAAACATATAGTCCTTTGCTCTAGATTCAGTATTATTCCATTTCACATCCTATTAAAGCAAATAAATCATTAAGACATGAAAAAAAAGAATAATTAATCTAAGTTCAACATATATGTGGGTTCCTTAGCCAATGTGTCTCCTAGCAAGCATGTTATTACATTACTAGGGATATACATTTTTTCATCCTTCTGTGTACCTTTATTGTAAGAATTCCATCATTTTAAACAATGAATATTTTATGAAGTCCTATTCTAAGAATTGCTTTGGATTTCTATATGTTGTTCTCAAGACTAAGGAGATGGTAGCCATGATATACTCTGCCCTTGTTAGACATCATTTCAAGTGTTGTGTTCATTTTTAAGCGTCATATTTTAGGAATGATATTGTTAAGATAACAAACATTAAATTGCGTAGTCAACAAGGTATAATGAAAGGGTACTAGCTATCAAGTAATGGGATTGGGTTCACATGCTATGATCCCATAGTATCTGTGTGACATTGAGCAAGTCACCTAACTTCCTTGGGGCTTGGTTTCCTCATTTTATAAAAGGAGGGGGTCAGAATGGATGTAAAGGATATACAGGTCTTTGAGGTCTAGCCTCTGAGACTTGACCAACTGTGATTTGAACAGATAAAGAAAGTACGATGTTTGAACTGGAGAAAAGATGACTTAAAAGATCATAATTTGTTATTACTGTAGTTCAGTTGTGTCCAGTTCTTCATGACCCCTTTGGGGTTTCCTTGGCAAAGATACTGAAAGGAGTTGCCATTTTCTTCTCCAATTCATTTTACAGATGAAGAACTGAGGCAGGCAGGGCTAAGTGGTTTGACCAGTCATAAGTGTCTGAGGCCAGATTTGAACTCACAAAGACAATCTTTCTGATTCTAGGTCTGGTTCTCTACCTACTTAGCCACCTAGCAGTGTTTTAAGTTTCTGAAGAGAGAAAGATTAGACTAGTTTTGCTTGGTCCACAAGGATAAAACCTCAAACAATAGTTGAAAATTTCAGAAAGTTGGAAGTGAAAATTTAGGCTTGATGTAAGGAAAAACTGCCTTATTTCTAGGAATTTTCCAAGCTACAATGAGCTGCCTCAAAAGAGAGCAGGTTCTTCTTCAATCGAGGACTAACAGCAAAGATAAAATGACTACAAAGATGAGATGAGGGTTGTCTGCCATTGAGGGGATTTTCATTTAGGCAGGGATAGGTCTGGATGAATTCTGAGGTCCTTTCCAGAGCTCAGACTGTGATTCTGAGTATCCTGGCCTCATGATAAAAATGTCTTTGTTATTTCTGTGAACACTGTAAAAAACATAAATTATAACCAGACAGAAAAAAAAAACAGTATAAGCTAAGCATGCACAAATGGGCTACAGATGTTGGTTGCAGTCATATTTAAGTGCATTCCAAGAACCCAATGAGCTAAACAGGAATCCATGCCAGGATACAGATATCTGATAACACCACCACGTGTCACCGATGGGCCCTGATTCAAGAGGAAGCTTTCATTCACAACTCTTTTCCTCTCATTATGAAACCAGAAGATATGGAATTGTCAGTGGACTTAGGGAATATTTTAAAGCAATAATAGTGAAAAGAGGAGGTTAATATATCTCATAAACTTTTCAATAAAAAAGTCATATTGAAGTAATTCCTCACTTATCTAGAGGCTGCTCAATTAGAAACATCAGCCTAATAAGAAGGTGTGCCAGTCCGTCCTAAAAAGCTGCTTCCTTAAACTGAGGGGGAAAGGAGACTCCATGGTAAAGCCAAAAAGCTCTCATGCCTATGATCAGAAAACATAATAACTAAAAAAATATTAGTTCGTAAGTCTATGTTACCTTAAGTGGGGCTCTTAGCAGAAACTTTGCAAAGTAGATTCTATAATTATTAATATCTCTTTTTAATAGTTAAGGAAACAAGTGACTTGGCTATTGTCCCAAAGCTATTGCAAGGTTGGGTTGGCCAAACCCAGTCTGTGGCTCTAAGAATGACACACAAAATTAATAGAGCAAGAAAAATTGATTTAATAAATTCTACCCCTTAGAGTGCTCTCAGACCACACTTATAACCTACTTAACCTTACTGTGAATGTACTTGTTTTTTAAACCCTTACTTTTCATCTTAGAATGAATACTCTATATAGGTTCCAAGTCAAAAGAGTGGTAAGGGTCAGGTCACATAGGTAGGGAATTGCCTAAAGTCATATTTGAACCCAGGATCTCCTGCCTCTAGTCTTAGCACTGGGTCCACTGAACCACTTAGCCACATCCTTTGCATACACTTCAAACATGCTCCATTACTTGGCTTTCATCTCTCCAAGGGAGGGAGGGAATAGATGGGAGGCAGGATATTCATTTTCTAGCATTTAGAGGGATGTTTCCCCCATTTTCATTATTTGACTGGACAAATTTCTTTTTTCCTGATCTCAGTTTCATGCTTCATAAAATTAGTTATAGATAGAACTTTTGGATCCTTCCTTGTTCTGACAGTCTAGGAATTTGAGTCTATGACTAGAAAGTAAGGAGTATTGTGACTTAATGGCAAAAGACCAAACAGGCCTACCTGGCTTCAGGTCTACTTCTGGCACATACTGATTGGATTTAACATCTGACTTTGGCTTTAATGCCTTGGAGCTCTGGGTCAGAGATGTCAAACAACAAGCAACCTGTAGAAGTAGGAGTGCCACCCTAACCAGATTGGAATATAATTAGGAAATATTGAACAAAAGAAATAAAAATTCAGTGGAGCATAGATAATGTTAATTTGTGGTTTTCTATGTCAGCATGTTGCCTGCAGCAATTTGAGTATGACACCACTACTCTGGGCATTTCTCTAAAGCTATTCATTTCAGAGAAATGGTCAACATGTAGTAGTAGAGGGCATTTCCTCACTTGGGAGTTCCCTATACAAATGAAATCACAGATCTAGTCCCTTCCTTTAGGATTATAAAGAGTAAATTAGAAGTAGTTGTGGACATACAGGTAAGTATGTAGACTGATAACCACAAGAAATGAGAGCTAACTTGAAGAGGAGACAGAAAATACTTGGGGGGAGGGAAGGCTTGTGTACTTAAAAATCACAACAGCCTGTGAATATATGGTCTAGAGATGAACAGCAATTCCTCTCAATAGCCCTCGAGAGCATAACTTTATTCAAAAAAACTGAATTATCTTATGGCCATCTTGATGACCCTAGAAACCAGGACCTGAAATAAGCATTATAGGTGCCTAGAACAGTAGGCTTAATTCCCAATTTCATTCATGTCTTCATTCACAGCCCCTATCTCTGAAGGACTATTTTAAAAGTCTAGAGTAGAGATTAATACTATATTCATAATATAAAGAATGCTAGAAACAAAGTGGGGATTGTCTGATCCAAAGTTTTCGTTGGATTGGTAAAGAGACTGAGGCTAAGAAAGAACTGATAGTCACAAAATTAGTTCAAGACAGCTGAGACCACAATGCAATTTCACCAATTTATAGGCTTTTTCTGAGACCCCCTTCTGCTATTCATTTTCATCCAATTTCCTATTTTGCTTAAAATAATTTGGCCAAATATCCCACTGTGTGCCAGAGAGCATTGTAAGATATAAAATCAAACATTAAATTAAAAATGGATTGTACAAGTAAAATTGATGTAGCCAAAATTAGAAGGAAAGCAGAAAACTGAATATATATATATATATATACATAGTTTCTCAAATAGAAGTCTATATCTCAAATATAGAGAGAACTTGCTTCTATTTTTAATTTAATTCATGACATTAACAGAACAGAATTAATTTTCCTTTCTAAATGAGGAAAGAACCATCCTTTTCCAATATCAATAAGGCTTTGTCTACATAGGTAAAATGGAGCATTTTATTTATGAAATGTTTGTGTGTGTGTGTGTGTGTGTTGGATTAGGTTTTTTTTAATAAGGAGTAATAGTTTCACTATAATTTCATTCATTTTATTTCAAAGATTCAGAAAGGATACATGGTTTCAAAAATTAAAAGAGCTTTGTATCTCAGTATCCTTCCTTCAATGACAAGGATTATATCTCAGGAGTGTATGAGGTGTCCAAGGAAGACTAGCACCTCTTTTAGTACAGGGACTTGCCTAGCCCGTTTCAGGGCTGCTCATCCACCTTTGGTGTCCATCTTTTATACAACTCTCACCTGTGGCTCCAAGAAGCTGCATAACAGCTACACCCTGGTAAAACCATTCCAACATATGGCTAAACCACATTGAGGATAACTGGCATGGCTCAAATCTGTCATTGACTTAGAGGGATGTTTACTTCTGGCAGAATGGACAGATGAGGATGATTTGTCCATGCAGGTGACAGAAGACAAGCTCTATGAGGCTTCTGGCATTTGGTCAGATAATGAAGATGCCAAGCTCATCTGTTGCATCCCAAGCCCCTACCAGTCATTCTGACTTATCTTGCAGGGGTCTTCAATGAATTGGAAAGAGTAGAGCTAATGACTTTATGTAACTGCCTCATTTAAATCCACTTGCTCTGCAAGTAAAGACATCACCCACAAGGTCAGTGATCCCCTTCAAAAATGAAAGAAGAAAAAAAAAACATTCCATTCCATTGATACCCTCTTATTCTACATAATTCTTGTGCATTTCCTCTTATAAATTCTTGGGAATAAACTCAATGATTTGAGGACCTTCCTTTAGGTCTTTCAACATTGTTTGAGTACCAGGGCAGCATTCAGGCTGTCCATTTGTTACTTTGTGTATAAATCCCTTGAAACTAATAATCAGAGGATTAACAACTGAACTTATCTATCACTGAATATAATAAGGAATCTTTTTTATTTACTTTATTATTTAAAAATTTACTTTTGTCAGAGAAGATTCTTCAAGTCTGTGTTTTGCTCTGTTTATAATCAATAAATTAAAAAAAAACTACAGCATCTTTTATACTTTGAAACTTTTAGATCTGTGAATAGCTTTAGGAAATCATTTGTGAAATACTGCCTGGTTTCTCATATTTTCATCAAGGACACCCTCAATATATATGTAGATCATTTTCATTAAAAAATCATAAAAACAAGAAAGGTAACATAAGAATCTGAAGATTCTGGTGTCTTGCCCTACCCCAAGCTCTTTCTCAGTAATATCATTCATGGTTGATTTTTAATCATTAAATACCTTCCTATATGTCATATTATATATATATATATATTTATGTATATATATATATGTTTTCAATTTCTCAATGCTTTTAAATTCATGTTACATTTGACATAGATTTCTTCATTTTCTTATAGGACCCATCTTATCTTTCCCATTTCATTGTCTTTGACCCATCAATTTGAAGAATCAAATTATTTAGTTTCCAATTAATTCTTAATTTACCTTTCCATGGGGGGCAGGTGGGTAGCTCAGTGGATGGAGACCCAGGCCTAGAGGTGGGAAGTCCTAGATTCAAATCTGGCCTCAGACACTTCCCAGCCGTGTGACCCCATTGCCTAGCCCTTACCACTCTTCTGCCTTAGAACCAATACACAGTATTGATTCCAAAATGGAAGGTAAGGGTTTTTTTAATTACCTTTCCATGAATATTTATTGATTATAATTTTATTGCATTATGATCTGAAAAAAATGCATTTATTATTTCTGCTTTCCTGCATTTGGCTGTGAAGTTTACATGGTTAATTTTGTGTATGTACCATATGCTGCTAAAAAGAAGATATATTCCTTTTTTTCCCCATTCAATTTTCTCTAGATAACTATTAAATTTAACTTTTTAAAAATTTCATTCATTTCCTTTACTTCTTTCTTGGTTTTTTTTTGTTAAATTTATTTAGTTCTGATAGAGGAAAGTTGAGGTCCCCCACTAGTATAGTTTTACTGTCTATTTCCTTCTTAAGTCTTTATAGTTTCTCCTTCAAAAACCTAGAGGCTATGCCATTTGATGCATATATATATATATATATATATATATCAAGTATTGATATTACTTTATCTTCTAGATTACCTTTTATCAAGGTATAATTATGTTTCTTATTTCTTTTAATCAGATATATTTTTGTTTAAGCTTTGTCTGAGTTCATGATCACTACACCTATGTTTTGAAAAAAATCTCAATTGAAAACTAATAGATTCTGTTGTCTACCTGTCTCAAATGTGTTTCTTGTAAAAAAAAATATAGTAAGCTTCTGGATTTTAATACACTCTACTTTCTGCTTCCATTTTATCAGTGAGTTCATCTTATTTACATTCACACTTATGACTGCCATCTATGTATTCTCCTCCATTTTGTTTTCCACCTTTAATCCCACCCTTTCTCCTTTCACTCTGTTCCTCCACACAAGTGCTCTACTTTTAATCATTCCCCCATTCCCCTTCCTTTAAATTACTCCCTTCTAACCATCCCCTTTCTTATTCCCCTTCTACTTCCCTATAGGGTAAAATAGGATTCTATACTCCATTGAGTCTGGCTATTTTTTTCCTCTCAGCCAATTCCAATGAGAGTATGGTTTATTACCCATCATCACTCATGGCCTCTTCCCCACTGTGATAGTTATTTTCTGTGATATAATTTACCCAATTTTGTCTATCTTCCCACTTCTCTCAATATAATCCTTTTTTTTCACACCTTGATTTTTTTTGCACATGACCCTAAAAAGCTTACTATCACAATCTCTGTCTATGAATACTTCTTCTAACTACTATAGTGGTAGTCTCTCGGTGATCAAGAATGACGATTGTCTTTGTGCAGTTCCATCTACGGTGTACCCTCATGTGGCTTTGGAGTCCAAAGGCTGAGGCGCAGAGTTTGTGGCACATGGGGCATGGGACGCCAGTTGTTACGGGAGGTGCGGTTGTGGCCTGGTGTCGGCGTTCACGCGCAGCGGCAAGACGTCGACTTCGCTCATCTTCAAAGGTGATGGCGGCATGGTTAATGTGGGTTCGCCAGCTGCTTCTGACAGAGGCAGCGAGTTCTAGTTGCTTTGGTGTCATGCCAGCCCACTTCAAGTTTGACTTTAGCTGATCCTTGAATCTTTTCTTTGGTTGGCCTTGTTTCCTGAGTCCAGCTGACAGTTCACCATAGAATACCTGTCTTGGTATTCGGTGTGGGTCCATGCGGATGACGTGTCCAGACCATCGTGGCTGGGTTTTGAGGACCAGGACTTCGATGCTGGTGGAGTTGGCTCTGTCGAGGACTTCCTGGTTGGTGACTCGGTCCTGCCATCGGATCCTCATGATTGACCAGAGGGAGCATTGGTGGAATTGCTCCATCTGTTTCATGTGCTTCCGGTACAGTGTCCATGTCTCACAACTGTACAGGAGTGAGCTGAGGACCACTGCGTTATACACTTTGAGCTTCGTCGCAGTGCTTACACCGCTGTGTTGGAGGACTTTGCAGCGCAGCCACCCAAGTGCCTGGCTGGCCTTTTGGATCCTGGCATTAATCTCGTGGTCTAGGGACCCGTCATTGGCGATGGTGCTGCCCAGGTACTTGAAAGTGTTTACGTTAGAAAGCTGCGTGCTGTCGATTGTAATGCACGGCTGGTTAGTTGGCCTCCCTGGTGCAGGTTGGAACAGCACCTCTGTTTTGCTGAGGCTGATAGTCAGGCCAAGCAGTTTTGTTGCGGTGGAGAACCTGTCCATAATGGTTTGGAGATGATTTTCTTGGTGGGCCATGAGAGCACAGTCATCTGCAAAGAGAGCTTCCAGGATGAGTCTCTCTGTTGTCTTTGTTTTTGCAGTCAGGCGGCGAAGGTCAAATAGTGAGCCATCCAGTCAGTATTTGATGTATACGCCCAGGTCTAGATCCATCACAGCATGTCGTAATACTTGGGTGAAAAATAAGTTGAATAGTACCAGAGCGAGGACACAGCCTTGTTTCACGCCATTGGAGATGTTGAAGCGATTGGAAGTCTCTCCACCAGATAGGACTTCCCCTGTCATGTCGACATGAAAGAGCTGGATCAGTTCGACGAATTTTGCTGGGCAACCGAGCTTGCTGAGGATCACCCACAATGCATCCCTGTTCACTGTGTCGAACGCCTTTGTCAGGTCTATGAAGACAATGTAGAGACTCAGGTTCTGCTCAAGGCATTTTTCCTGCATTTGCCTCACCGTGAAGACCATGTTGATGGTGCTTCAATCTGGTCGGAAGCCACATTGTGATTCAGGCAGGTTCTTCTCTGAAACAGATGACAGGAGTCTGTTGAGTATAACATGGGCGAGGATCTTTCCAGCAGTGGAGAATAGTGAGATGCCTCTGTAGTTGTCACAGGCTGCTCATGAGCCTTTGTTCTTGTATAGGGCTACAATGGAGGCATCTCTGAGTTCTGGGGGCATGTCTTCCTCTTCCCATATGCTGGTCAGCACTATGTGGAATGCCTGGAGCCCCTTTCCATTTAAGGCCTTGTACACCTCAGTTGGGATCCCGTCTTTACCGGGTGCTTTGCCTGCACTCATTTGTTTGATGGCTTTTTGGACTTCATCTATTGAAGGAGGGATGCCAAGTTGTTCAATGGTGCAGTTTTGGGGGATCTCGTCAAGGGCGCTTTGGTCGACTGAAGAGGGTCGGTTGAGAAGCTGACTGAAGTGTTCTTTCCACCTGTTGCTGATGCCTTTTTTATCTTTTATGAGAGTGTCACCGTCAGAGGATAGCAAGGGAGTGGTGGTGGGTTTTAATGGCCCATAGACAGTCTTGAGGGCACTGAAAAATTGTTTGTAGTTTTTCGTATCAGCAAAACGCTGGATTTCTTCTGCCTTTTTCCCCACCATCGGTCTTGCATCTTCCTGATCTCACGCTGTGCCGTGGCTTGGGGAGACTTGAATCTGTCCTTTTTAGGAGCAGAGTTTGGGTTATTTTGCCACTCCATAAAGGCTTTGTTCTTCTTGCTCAATAGGTCTTCAATAGCAGTGTTGTTCTTGTCGAACCAGTCCTGGTGGTTGCATTGTTTTGGGCCTAGGACTGCCTTTGATGTTTCCTTCACTGTGTCTCTGAACTGGTTCCATTTCTCAGTTGAGCTTCCAGTGAGTGGTCCCTTGGCAGACAGCTTGTCGTCCAGGCAGGACTGGAATGTTTGCAAATAATATGGATCTCTAAGACGACTCACTTTGTAAAATGCGCGAACTGTCTGGGCGCGTTTTGGATGGCGAGGCTCAATGCGCATTTGAAGAGTCGCTCTAACCAATCAGTGGTCTGTCCAGCATTCAGCTCCTCTCATGGCTCCGGTGATCTTTACATTCTGGATGTCTCACCTATCATAATGATAAAAATGTTAAGAGTTACAAATATTATCTTTCCACGTAGGAATATAAACAATTTGATGTTAATTTTTTTAATCTTTTTTATATACCTTTTTATGATTCCATTGAATTTTGTATTTGAATATCAAATTTTCTATTTAGGTCTGATCTTTTCTTTAGGAATGCTTAGAAATCTTCTATTTTATTAAATGACCATATTTCCCCCTGAAATAATATAGTCAGTTTTTTTTTTTAAACCCTTACCTTCCATCTTAGAACCAATACTGTATACTGGTTCTAAGGTAAAAGATTGGTAAGGGCTAGGCAATGGGGGTCAAGTGACTTGCCCAGGGTCACACAGCTAGGAAGTGTCTGACGCAAGATTTGAACTCAAGACCTCCCATCTCTGGTACTGGCTCTCAATCCACTGAGCCACCCACCTGCCCCCAATATAGTCAATTTTGATGGGTAGGTGATTCTCAGGTGTAAGCCCAGTTTCCTTACCTCCCAGAATATCCAAGTCTTCTGATCCTTCAATATAAAAGCCACTAGATCCTGTGTAAAGTTGATTGGGGCTACATGATATGTGAATTGTTTCTCTGACTGGTTGTAGTATTTTTCTCCTTGACCTGGAAGATCTTGAACTTGGACTCTAACATTCCTATAAGTTGTCATTTGGAGATTTAGTACCGGAGGTGATCTATGAATGCTTTCAATTTCTATTTTATCCTCTTGTTCAAGAATATCAGGTCACTTGGAAAATTTCTTGTAATTTGATTTCTAGGTTGTTGTTGTTTTTTAACATGACTTTCAGGTAGTTCAAAAATTCTTAGATTATCTCTCCTGAATATATTTTCTAGGTTATTTGTTTTTTTCAGTGAGATATTTCATATTTTCTTCTATTTTTTCATTCTTTTGATTTTGTTTGTTTCTTGATGTCTTATAAAATCATTTCTAACCCATTTCAGCAGCAAGAATTAGAAAGAGAAATACCATTTAAAATCACCCTAGACAATATAAAATACTTAGGAATCTATCTGCCGAGACAAACACAGGAACTATATGAACACAACTACAAAACACTTTCCACACAGTTAAAACTAGATAAACATTTGGAAAAACATTGATTGCTCATGGGTAGGAAGAGCTAACATAATAAAAATGACAACTCTACCCAAATTAATTTACTTATTTAGTGCCATACCCTTTGAACTACCAAAAAACTTCTTTACTGAATTAGAAAAAACCATAAATAATTTCATTTGGAAGAACAAAAGATCAAGGATCTCCAGGGAAATCATGAAAAAAAAATGCAAAGGAAGGAGGACTTTCAGTCCCAGATCTCAAACTATACTATAAAGCAGTGGTTATCAAAACAATTTGGTACTGGCTAAGAGACAAAAAGGAGGATCAGTGGAATAGACTTGGTGTAAATGATCTCAGCAAGACAATTTATGACAAACTCAAAGACCCCAGCTTTGGGGACAAAAATCCATTATTTGGTAAAAACTGCTGGGAAAATTGGAAGACAGTGTGGGAGAGATTAGGTTTGGATCAACATCTCACACCCTACATCAAAATAAATTCAAAATGGGTGAATGACTTGAACATAAAGAAGGAAACTATAAGTAAATTAGGTGAACATAGAATAGTATACATGTCAGACCTTTGGGAAGGGAAAGATTGTAAAACCAAGCAAGACTTAGAAAGAGTCACAAAATGTAAAGTAAATAATTTTGACTACATCAAATTAAAAAGGTTTTGTACAAACAAAACCAACATAACTAAAAATCAGAAGAGAAGCAACAAAGTGGGTAACAATCTTCATAAAAACCTCTGACAAAGGTTTAATTACTCAAATTTCTAAGAGCTAAATCAATTGTACAAAAAATCAAGCCATTCTCCAATTGATCAATGGGCAAGGGACATGAACAGGCAGTTCTCAGCCAAAGAAATTAAAACTATTAATAAGCACATGAAAAAATGTTCTACATCTCTTATAATCAGAGCGATGCAAATCAAAACAACTCTGAGGTATTACCTCACATCTAGCAGATTGGCTAACATGACAGCAAAGGAAAGTAATGAATGCTGGAGGGGATGTGGCAAAGTAGGGACACTAATTCATTGCTGGTGGAGTTGTGAATTGATCCAACCATTCTGGAGGACAATTTGGAACTATGCCCAAAGGGCGATAAGAGACTGTCTGCCCTTTGATCCAGCCATAGCACTGCTGTGTTTGTACCCCAAAGAGATAATAAGGAAAAAGACTTGTACAAGAATATTCATAGCTGCGCTCTTTGTGGAGGCCAAAAATTGGAAAATGAGGGGATGCCTTCAATTGGGGAATGGCTGAACAAATTGTGGTATATATTGGTGATGGAATACTATTGTGCAAAAAGGAATAATAAAGTGGAGGAATTCCATGGGGACTGGAACAACTTCCAGGAAGTGATGCAGAGAGAAAGGAGCATAACCAGGAAAACGTTGTACACAGAGACTGATACACTGTGGTACAATTGAAGGTGATGGACTTCTCCATTGGTGTCAATGCAGTGTCCCTGAACAATTTGCAGGGATCTAAAAAAGACTATCCACAAGCAGAGGATAAACTGTGGGAGTAAAAACACTGATGAAAAGCAACTGCTTGACTGCAGGGATGGAGGGGATATGACTGAAGAGAGACTCTAAATGAACACTCTAATGCAGATACCAACAACATGGAAATGGGTTTGAATCAAGAACACAGTGGAACCGTCCGTCGGCTATGGGAGAGGTGGGGGTGGGGGGAAAGGGAAAGAAAATGATCTTTGTTTCCAATGAATAATATTTGGAAATGACCAAATAAAATAAATTTTAAAAATCATTTCTAATTAAAAAAATTTTTTTAATTAAGTTTAAAAAATTTAATGATTTCCAATTCTAATAAAAAATTTTTTTTAATGATTTTCTTCAAAGACCTTTTGATCCTCCTTTCCCATTTGGTCTATTCTATTTTTCTTGGAACTATTTTATTCATTGGATATTTTTACCTCTTTTTCCAGAAGGTCAATTCTTTTATTTTTAAGAAACTCTTTTCTTTATTTGATTTTTGTTTCTCTTTTCCCACTTGACCAATTTTGCTTTTTACGCTGTTATTTTCCTTTTTTGCATTGCTTTCATTTCTTTTTTCCCATTTTTCTTCCACCTCTCTTGTTTGATTTTTTTAATTTCTTTTTGAGTTCTTCCAGTGCCTGAGACCAATTCATATTTTTCTTTGAAATTTTGCATGTGGTTTCTTTCCTCTTATGATTCCCTGAATCAGTACCTTGCTCTTCTTTGTCACCACAAAAATGTTCTATGGTTAGATGTTTCTTTTGCTGTTTGCTTATTTCCCCAGTCTTTTTTCTTGCCTGTGTACTGGGAGTTCTGAAAATTGCTGTTTCTGTCTCATCTGCTGATGGCTTGCAGGACTTCAAGCATTTTGAGGTATTTTGCCCTGGGATTAGGGATTTCACCATAGGCTTGAAAGAACCATCCTCTGTGGACTTCTGGGCCTCACTGTAGGCCTGTGTCAGGACTTGAGACTTCAAAGGGTGTGGGGTGTGGGGTGGTCTGCTTTTGTCTTAGGCAGGGTCCCAGGATTTCAAAGTTTAACTATGTCTGGGCTAGGAACCCAGTGCATTAGATGGAGGGTGGTCAGTCTGTACTTCTCTGGGTGATGTTTTATTAATAATTCCCCTTTATCCCATGAAAATTAACTCTGCCTACCTTTCAAGTTGTTTTCTGCAGGAGAGCCCTCTCTTCAGTCATTTTGAGGTAGTATTTTTTTAAATTTTTTTCGATTTTTTTATTCAGATTTAATTTGGATTTGAACTTTATTTGGAAGGATTCTTGGAACAGTTCAGGCTTTTGGTGGCTTGGCTCTACCCCTCCCCACTTCACCTTTTTAAATGTCATTTTAATTTCCTCGCATAGTATGAATGTGGTGATGCTACTCTCCCTAATTATGAAAATATCACTATGAAAGTTCTGACTACTCTGGAAAAGTCCTAAAGTAACTATTTCACTCTCTATCTCTGTGTTTTCTACACCAAGCACAGTGCTTGGTATATGATAGGTGACTAATAAATACATGTGAATTAATTTGTTGACTGATGTGGTTTTTCAGCTCCTTTGGTGGCATTATTCTCATAGCTTTAACATCATTGTGCTGATCCTAATTTAAATATTTTACTTAATTAATTTTTCATTTTTCAGCACTTAAAGCTTATTTGAATTGATTATTATATTGTACAAAGTTTCTTATTCTCATCTTTATCTTTCTAGCTTATGGTTGAACTTAATGTTTCCTCAAGAAAATGTCAATGATTTGAATGTAAAGTCTAAGAACCTATATCTAGAAGTTATAGCATTTAATACTATAATGCTTATTATCAACTTTATAGGGTTCTAAGGAGGGAAAATAAACTGTAAAATGCCATAAAATATGAACTATTATTATTGAGCTATTATGAATTTGATGCTTTATGAAGTAGGTATAAAAGGATTATTAAAGTCACTTTACATATACTCAGTTTGAAAGTGTCAAAAACCTAGATCTCCTGACTGAGAATATTGTGCCCATATGTACAAAAAACATTTACAGAAGCTTTTTTGTGTTGGTAAAGAATTGGAAACTGAGGGGATGTTCATCAACTGGCAAAGGGCTGAACAAATTATGCTCTATGATTCTGATGGAATACTATTGTGCCATGAGAAATGGTTTCAGAAAAACCAAGGAACACTATGAATCCATTCACAGTGAAGTGAGAAGAACCAGGAGAAAATTGCACACAGTAAAAGCAAAATTATAATTATAATCAACTGGAAATGACTTAGCTACTTGATGAATATAATAATTTACAATTCTAAAAGAACCATGATGGAAAATGTTATATATATATAATATGTATATTATATATATAATATTTTGTATATATAATATATATATGGATATATATATACACATATATATATATGGATATATATATATATATCCATAGAGAATACTCTTGAACTCTAACTTCAAGTTAAAGCATATTTTTATTTTCTTTATTTTTCTCACTTCATATGGTCATTCTTGAAATATACTTACATGGCTTCACATGTATAATGGATATCCTCAGTGGGCAAGGGGAGGCTGAATGTTAAATAAAAGATAATTTTTAAAAATATAGAGTATTCCTTCTTTTCATTACACTCTATTACCTTTCATATTTAAAACAAGACAATTGGACCAGATGATATCTAAGATCTTTTCTAGCTGTCTCATAGGATTCTATAGAAAGATATTCCTGTAATGAGTCTTTGAATTGAAAAATGTTTAACAAATTATATGCAGTCACATAGGTAGTGTTTGGAAGAACAAGGACTAGAAGAACCATGGTCCTCATATTCATAATCAATCAATGATTTTACCATTCTGTGAATAGATATGTATTAAGTGCCAACTATATGCTGGAAACACAAAAACAAAAATGAAACATTCCTTGGCCTCAAAGAACTCAACATTCTTGTCATTGCTTCTATTATAAACCATATTGACTACCACTGGAGTAAAATAATTAATATATTCATTGAAATTGAAATAACTTTATAAAAGTTATCATTTCTGGTACTCAGGAAAGAGATGCTGAAGTTTTTCAAACTTAGAGTCCAATCTCATCATCCTAACAGAAATTTCTGAAAAATATGTAAGCAATTCAAGGTGGAAATGGCATATTGGTATTAATAACTAGTCCTAAGTGATTTTGGCAGCCTATTGGGAAAGCTAGATGGCACAATGGATAGGGCACTGGACTAGGGATCAGGAAGATTCATTTTCATTAGTTCAACCTCAGACACTTAATAGCTACATGATCCTACACAAGTCACTATTCCCTGTCTGCCTCCGTTCCTCATCTCTAAAATGAGCTGGAGAAAAAAATAGCAAACCATTCTGGGATCTTTACCCAAAAAACCCCAAAAGAGGTCACCAAGAGTCAGATACAACTGATGACTCAACAACAAAAACAATGAAACAAAGGATGAAAACAGGGCATGGGAAGAGCTAAAAAGTGAGATAAAAAGTAAGATAAAAACACAATTAGGTGAAAGATGAATTAAGAGTATTTTCATTCTGGGTTAATAGTCAACTAGTCTGCATTCTCCACTGGAGCAGAAGGCAAACACTCAAGCCAAATGTGCACTGGGGCACTGCATTCCTGAAAGAGAAGAGGCCAAGCTAAGAAATATTCTTAAGCACTCAGAAAGTAAGGAGTGGAAAAGTGTACTGTTCAACTGCTTATTTTAGACAGATGAATTGCCTGAAAGAATCTGGCATTCCTTGTCTGAACAATTACATTTTTTAATATGCTGTCTGGCTTGTTAAGAAAAGGTAATTTCTTTGTCTTGTCTTGTAGAAGATTACTGATTCTGTAATTAAGAGGGAAAACCATTTTTTTCAATAAAAGAAAAGCAGGAGCAGAGTGAAGGTTAATTTTAAAACATAATTAATAGGACTGCACTGCACAAAAGTTCTCCAAGAGTGAATTTAGAGTTAGAGGACATGGATCCAAATCTTGCTTTTGACTAACTAATCTTGTTCTACTGCTTGCTAAATTTGAGTAAGTCGCTTAACCTCTCTAAGTTAAATAAGATAACAGTTCCTCATTTATAGAATGAACAAGTTGGACTAACTTACCTTAAAGGCTATTCTGGCACTTAGTATCTGATCTTGTGGTCAACTATGACTTATCAAAGCACAGAGATGAACTTGGACTTTTGAAGTCTATACTCATATTTCATTCTCCACAAGGTCCTACAAAGCTGAAAAGACTTCAAATATGGACTGGTGGAGAATTGTATATTTATGATTCAAAGACTGGCATAGCTGTGTTTATAAAGATTTGTTACTAGGTTGGTTCCTGGAACATTTCAGCTCTTCAAGGCTATTTACTTCAAATGCAGGTAGACTGGGATCTACCATGCTAGAGAAAATACTCACACCAAATTAACCACAGATTCATAAGATGATCATTAAACTATAGAGGATCAAATCTATATAATACATTTTGGATTAACAATCTATTCACTTTGTAAGTTAGGTAATTGTGACACAGAGGGCTTACACAAGATAAAGTAACTTCAGTTTCAATTTCTCTTAAAGGAATTGCCAGATTCATAGGTTTCCATGATGAAAGAATTCATCAACAAATAGCCAATCTATTGATGATCCTTCTTCCCATGGTTGGCTAGGTTTGTCCTTCATATGACATCTTTTCAAAATGGTAGTCCCTACCAGAGATAACATTCTAATTCCGTAGTCTTTGGGAATCTATCTGCAAATCTCAAGTCTTCTAGTAAATATTTAACTGACTGTCTAGGAAAAAGAAAAAGATATGCTCTGAATATTTAAGTTAAATTTGTTTTATTAACATTTTCTTCAACATTTTCTTAGGTCTAGACCAGGCATAAGCAAAGTTTTTTCTGCAAAGATCCAAATAGCAGATCTTTTAGACTTATCATTACACTAGGCTAGACTGAGGACAGCAAGTAAGTATTTATATAACAAAAGAACAAATATATTTCCATAACTTTTCATTGGCAGAATTCAAAATATAATAATAACGTATTATTTTTATAATACCAGTACACCAATAAAAAGAATAGAATTTTAGGGGATAAACTTCCACTTAATTGAATTTCAAAGTTAGTCTTTCCTACTATCAAAACTATTGCAAATATTCATCTATTAATGCTGATCTGTAATGAGATTTTATGTATTTCATCTTTGAAAATGTCACTTCACCAAATTAGGTACTGCCAAATATGGACATCAGTTAATGAGCTATGATTTTAATTGAACAGATTCATTTCTTATTATTGTTGTTATTGAGTCATTTCAGTTACTCTTCCTGATGACATTTGGGGTTTTGTTAGCAAAGATACTAGAATAGTTTGCCATTTCCTTCTCTGGTTTATTTTATAGATGAAGAAACTAAGGCAAACAGGGTTAAATGACTTGCCCAGAGTCACATAGATACTAAGTGTGTTAGAAATTAAATTTAGGGTTTGACTAAATATGAGAATTCTAAAGTAATATTGTGGTTGCTGATTTAAAATATTATAGCTAAAGTCAAAATGACTTTTAGTAGCTTTTATTTATAAAGAGGTGGAAAGAGTAAAAGTAGAGAAATGAAAGAAGAGGGTAAAGAAAATGTCTAACCTATCACACTAAATGTTGCTCTGGTGTCTGGCTCAGTCCCAGCAGGGTTTGGTAACCCTCAGCCAGAGGATCTGGTGGTGTCTTATGCAAGGATTCCACCAACTCAGCCTCCTCCAACAAAGGAAGGCCTCTCTGGAACTAATCTCTCCAGAAGCCAGGAAAGTAAGGCTAACTTCTCAATCACCCAAGACAGAGTCCAAAGGAAAAGATCCAGGAGCAGTCCTCCAAGAAGCAGTCCAAGAGCCAAAGTCAAGGTCCAAGGCAAAGGCCAAGTCCAAAGCCACCTCCAAAAACCAAATCACCAGGAGAAGCCCTGGACAGGAAGTTCAGGGCTTTTTTAGTCCTTTCCCCACATTACTTCCTGTCCTTTCCTCCACTTTATGGGAACCAATTGCAGTCCTTCAATTTGCTTAGCACTGTCCAAGGGGTAATCTGTGGCCTCTGGAATTGTCATCCATTCTAGGAAGTGACTTGTGAACTCTCTTACTTAGTGTTAAGTAGGGGTGTTTATTTTTTTTTAAACTCTTACCTTCCGTCTTGGAATCAATACTGTGTATTGGCTCCAAGGCAGAAGAGTGGTAAGGGCTAGGCAATGGGGGTCAAGTGACTTGCCCAGGGTCACACAGCTGGGAAGTGTCTGAGGCCAGATTTGAACCTAGGACCTCCCATCTCTAGGCCTGACTCTCAATTCACTGAGCTACCCAGCTGCGCCCAAGTAGGAGTGTTTAAGTTTTTGGTTGATTAACCTAAAAATTGCTGATTGATGGACAAAGTTTGATTCATTCTTCACAAGTGTGACTAACAACATTAGACTCTTCCTTTGATATTCATCTTTTAAAATGCCATTACATTATGAATTAATCACTTCCATTTGAAGGTTAAGTAAAATATTCTCAATTGCACAGTTAAATAGATTTTGAAATATGTACTTTTTGTACTTGTATTGAAGTCTATATTATATTGCTAGAACTATAATTTTATCTCAGGAAAAAAAATATATATATATACACTAAAAATTTCTATAGGAATGGGGATCTTGCTCCTTGTCTTAACAGCTAAGGAAGTATATAAAAGTTTGACATTATTTGTGATTTGAACATTTGTTCTCTTCAAAATGATTTTACTGTACTATAAGTTTCACATATAAGTCCTGTTTTGTCCTGTAATTCACATTCATTTAGAAACATTATTAAGTTTGCAGCAAAAACCAATTTCCAAAGGCATCTAGTGTTTGATAATAATGATTGTGTTCTCATTCAGAAAACATTCAATCACAGAACAATTATGGGTTTTTTCTTCTTTTCTTGTTTTGACATGATGGGTATGCACTAATAATAAAAATAAAATAAAATAATGCAGTGTGGTGATACACAGGGCATTCAAAACTGTCACTAGAATTTGTAGTTTACCTAGTAGGAATGCAATGAGAGCAACCACTTAATTATGCCATTGTATCACACTCATACATGACAAATAAATGAATGAATGTGACTTTATTCCCCCCAAAATGAAACTTTATTTAAAAATAAAAAACCCTTCTGGCTTTTCTGGTCAAGGACAGGTCATGTGTTGGATTTGGTCCAAGGCCTTACTTAGTTTGTCTATTTCTTGAATAATCAACAAAACAATAAATCAAGTCCTGGTTTTAGTGTTTGCTGATCTAGCATTTATTTAGCATTTTAAGATTTACAAAACATTTTACAGATCTTATTGTATTCCCACAATATCCTAAGAAGTGAGTAAAATTATTTTTCTCATTTTACAAATAAGGAAACTCAGGCAGAGAGGTTCAGTTATTTACCAAAGGGTCACAGAGTTCATAAGTATCTGAGTCTGGATTTTAACTCAAATCTTTCTGAATCTAGGTCCAATGCTCTGTGCACTGGGTCACCAGTTAAGGGAACTGGTGATAGTTAACTTAGAAAATTAACTGTGTGGGTAGGGAGGTAGAGATATGAGAGTTGACTTTAAGCATTTAGAGGGCTGTGAGGGAAAACCAATTAGACTTATTCTGCTTGATGCCAGAGGGTAGGACTAAGAATTCTAAATAGGAACTTCAGGGAGATAAATTGAGACTAAATGTGGTGGGGTTAAACACAGCCATCTAAAAGTGGAATGGGCTGCTTCACAGAATAAATGGATTTACTCTCACTGAAAGCACTCAGACAAAAGTTGGATGACTACAGAGAAGATTCTCACATGGTTATGGATTAAATTGTACAGCCACTGAGATCCTTCCAACTCCAAGATTCTGTGTCTATGTAACTTAGTTAATAAGATCCATTCTCAGTGTTGTACATAGCAGAGTTTCTGAGGTCCCACTAAATGGTTGGAGATACTCTTCCGGTATCTCCATCAGATTGAAATTATTAAAGCAGGAAGAGCAATGTATTTTTTAAAGCACATATACAACTTTATTAAAGTACTAGGAAATTAGGGTTTGAGGTGTGCACCTGGACTGAACAAAGTCAATGTGTTTCAAAAATTACTTCATGGCAAGATATTTTTAAAATGTTTACAAAATTCCCTCCTGCAGTCCTTACAAGGATCATACTTTCCAACACTTTTTATTTTTATTAACAACTTTTATTATGAAGCTTGTGAATGAATTGCCAGTGCTCTAAGGCCAACTGATCTAGACCTCAAACTCAATTTTTCTCTTTAAAAGTCCCCAGGGAACTTATTCTAAGTGCTCGGTTTCATCCCTCCATAAACCACCTGTTCTTGACTACAGCTGGAGGTTTCATAGCTCTCTCAGGTCTACAAGTGAATTCCAAATTAGAACGCACAAGCATCTTACTTTAAGGTATTTTTATAGTGCTATGTCACAGTATTTTTTATTTCGGGTTGTGCTATGTCCCATACCACTCCTTTCATGCTCTAGATTAATCACCTGAAAATTGCATTATTACTGTAATTCTTCTGTAAATGGTCTCTCTACAGAAGATCACAAAACAGCTCCTTCATACCAAGAGGATTTGTTGAGATGAATGTTGTTTTTTCTCATCAGCTGGAAAGAAGCCAAACTTGTCATACTTGGATCATTATCCACATTCATTGCCTACTCCCTCGGAGAAAGAACACTGAATAGTTTCCCCAGTAACCTGAATGTGTTGACCCAGTGATGAAAGTGCCCAATTTAGACTCAGAGAATAACATCCACAGGTCATAGCAACTATTCCAAGAAATTTAAAGAAATATATCAGGGAGGTAGATGAGATGAACCAAGTAGCATACTATAGTAGATATCATAAAATCAAAATTACTTCTCTTGCAATTGAGACTCTGATGCTCATTGCCCATGCTGCAAACCTGGGCAAGTCACTAAGTTGAAGATTTGACTCATTTTTATAATTTTAGAACAAATTTTAGAACAAAACAGAACTGAGTAGGTGATATCAAGGAATTGAGGACAACATGGTTGGTTACATAGCTGAGGCGTGGGAAACAATATGATTGGATGGAAGTCAGAAATGAGGAGCTAGCAATAGACCCCCCTTCTTCCCTTCATTGTTCCAATCCACCTACAAGGTTAAAAGGTAGTGGCCCAGGCTTTTTGGAAAACAAATTAGATATCCTTGAAGAATAGCTTGATGGTGATTCTGGACTAAACTTTCTGATGTCCATCACATTTCCCAAGGATAACAGTGATGCACATAACTAGATTTCTAATTAAAGCCAGCTAAATTTCTGCACTAACTTTAGAGACCAAGAACCACAACAATTAGTTGTAAATAGGACCAATAAAAATGATACAGAATCAATTTAATCTTTTCAGTTCCAACTGAGAGCTTTTACAACTCTGAGGATTTATGATCGTACTTTAATGGATTTATTATCTCACATAATTTGTGTATATGAAGTACTTTGCAAAGTAGATGATCTGGTGGATAGTGGCAGATCTGTAGTATAAAAGATCTAAATTCAAATCCAGCATTAAACACTTAATAATAGCTCTGTGACCCTCTGTTAACTTCTGTTTGCCACAGTTTTCTCATATATAACATATTGATAATAATAGTACCTCTCACCTACAGCCATTATGAGAATCAAATGAAATAATAATTGCAAAGTAAGCACAGTGACAGACACATTTTAGGAGCCATATAAATATTAGCCATTAATATTATTAAAACACTACAAAAATTTGAATGACAGCAGCAATATAACAATTACAGCTATTCTGATAGTAATACCATTTATATAGCATTTTCAGGTTTTCAGAGTACTTTACCTATAAAATATCATTTTATCCTCACAACAAAGCTTTAAAGTAGGTACTTTTAAGAATATCTATTTTCTGTTCAAAAACTATGAACATGCAATTTTCTGTTGAATAAATTAAAGCAGTCAATGATCATATGATGAAAAAATGTTCTAAATCATTCTTGATTATAGAAATGCAAATTAAAATAAGTCTAGGCACCACTTCACAACTATCATATTAGACAAAATTATGGTAAAGAAAAGTGATAATTTGTTAGAGAGGGTGTGGCAAAATTGGGACACTAATACATTGTTGGTGGAGTTGTAAACTGATCCAACCATTCTGGAGGGTAATTCATAACTATGTCCAAAGGGCTATAAAATTGTGCATACCCTTTGATCCTGCAATGCCATTATGGGTACTGTATCCTAAAAAGAACATAAAACATGATAAAAGGACTACTTATACAAAATTATTTATAGCATCTCTTTTCTTGTTATGGTAAAGAATTGGAAATTGGGCAGACGTCTACATATTATGGAATGGCTGAACAAATTGTGGTTTATGCTGCTGCTGGAATACTATTGAGCTAATAGAAATGATAAGCAAGATGATTTCAGAAAAAGCTGGAAAGATCTCCATGAACTGATACAAAGCAAAATGAGCAGAAACAGGAGAACATATTGTACACAGTAACAACACTATTGTAGGATGATCAACTGTGAAAGACAATGATCTTGGACAGTTCTGAAGGACTTAAGAAAAAGAATGATTTCCACCTCCAGAGAAAGAACTATTGGAGCCAATGCAGATCAAGCATACTTTCACATTAGTTTATTTATGGTTTTATCTTAGGATTTGGGTTTTATATGATTATGCTCTCATAACAATGACCAATATGGAAGTAAGTTTTGCATGATAATACATGTATAACCCAGATCAAGTTGTTTACCATCTCTGGGTGCAGGAAGGGAAGAGAGAGGGGAGGAGATAATTTGGATGTTATAATGTCAGAAAATGTGTATTTCAAATTATTATTATATGTAATTGGAAAAATAAAATATCACTGAATAAAAAGAGAATATCCATTTTACAGGTGAGAAAACTGAGACTCAGAGAGATCCGAATAACTTGCCCATAGTCTCACGGCTATTAGGTGCCTAAGATAGCGTTCAACTCAAGTTTCCCTAATTCCAAGTTCAGCAGAAGCCTATTAATTTTTCCACCTAGTTGCCTGATCCTGATGTAGTCACTTTTCCACCCGTATATTTTGTAGTCCTTCATGTATCCTCATCCTCTAAAGTTCTTTTTTCATTCTCTCTCTTTTTTTCCAACCTCTACCTTCTGTCTTAGAATCAATTCTAAGTATCAGTTCCAAGGTAGAAAAGTAGTAAAGGCTAGGCAATAGAAAGTGCTGAAGTCACATTTTAATCCCAGACAGACCTCCTGTCTCCAGGCTGGGCTCTCCATCCATTGAGCCATCTAGCTATTCCTAAAGACCAACCTCTTGCTCTTTAATATTTTGAGTATGTTGGTGCAGCACTCAAGTAGTTTATCTATGAGCTGTTATTCTTCCTAACATGACCAGCCCATCTTCTTTCTCTGGTCACACAAGGCTTTAATCTTGTCTTTTATATAACTTTCTGTGCAAGAAGTAATTTGCTTCTCAACTTCAGCTGCAGCCAGTTTTCCCCACCATGTCCCCTTCCTGACAGAATCACCTGAAACAATCCCATTTGAATCACCATGAAATCTTGACACTTTGCAGCTTTCCATGTTCCATGATTCAAAGCAGCTATTCATTAAACATTGCTGAGTGAAAATATACAATTCTATTTCTATGAAAATTTCATTTGGAAAAAATTTAAACTTTTTTTGTTCAAACACACAGACACAAATTAACAATTCTATGTAACTTGGTGGATTATAATTCAACCTTTGACAATTATTGCTTCCAATTTCCATAGTTAAAGCACTACTGTTTCTTAAGATTCGCCATGAGCTATGATCCTAATCCCCATCCCCAAATGGGTGGTCATGAGAACCATCAATGACAGAAAAGCTTCAGCTTATTTTTTCTCTGGGGTCTCAGGCTCCCACATGTCTGTAGTCAAGCAGGCACTGGTGCTTCCAATCACACTTTTCTCCAATCAGAGTTCAGGGTGGAGCTCAGATGCCATTCCTTCTAGAAGGCTATCAGATATATGCAGCTGACTTGCAGCTGTTTTTGCTCAAGTTCCCCACCACTAAAAGCATATTAGGAGCTCAAAGGGGGCTCTCAGAGAAACAGAAAAACAAAGAAATGGATGTACAGTATATGCAAAGCATTTCCCCAGGCAGTTGATAGCTTTCTTCTGTTCCTTTCTGAATAGCTGAGACAAGCTTTAAAAAGAAAATTCCTGAATGTTGTTTTGCTGAAGTTACATTGCTATGGCTGCAAACACATTGTTAGTGGTCTAGTCTTACATCGAATCCTTTAGTCTCTATCTTTCATGATAGGAGTAGGGAGTCCCTGGCTGAATAATGAGCTAGACTCAGAATAGACTGATATTGAAATGGTTCTTTTCAAAATTCCAGCCAAACTGGCCTACTTACCGCTCCTCCTTATATACAATATTCCATCCCCAAACACCATGTTTTTACCCAGACTGTCTCATGCCTGAAATATTCTCCATGTTCTACCTATTGGAAATCCTGGCTTCCTTCAAGGCTTACTATGTATTTTCTCCTACAAGAAAATTTTCCTGATTTCTCCAGTGGTTCACATTTTTGCTTCTCTGCCCCTCATTACTATGTATTTATTTGATTTAGTTTTTGTTTTTACTTATCAGTACAAATCTTGTTTTCTCAGTAGAATTTAAGCTCCTTGAGGGAGGAGATTGCTTTTGTCTTCGATTCCCCAATTCCTGGCACAATGCCTAGAATAAGTTTAATAAATACTGTAATTACAGAGTAGTAATACTAGTTGACTCAATGTTTCATATGAATTTGAAGTGTCATGCGGCAGTCAAAAAAGAAGATGGGATCCCAAGTGTCACTAACAGAAGCTTAATTTCCAAAAGGGGAGGAGGAGAGTAGATGGAAACATAAAATGCCCCAAATCAGACACATGAGGAGTTAGTAGCATCACTGTTCTGTGCTCTGGTTGGAACAGATGCAGGCAATTGTGTTTAGTTCAGAGTACTATTAAGGAGGAAAGATATTAAGGGGGATAGGGAACATTTGAAGAGTGTGACCAGGATGGTTAAAGAACTTGAAAACAGGACATAGAAGGATTATAAGTGGAAAGAACAGGGGATATTGATCATAAAGAAGAGAAGACTTAAAAGGGAGACAGGGTGGTTGTCTCCCTAGACCTGCTCTGCACTTGGCTCCAGAGGGCAGAACTACACACAGGTGTAGAAGCTACAAGGAGACAATTTTCCGTTCAATAGAAGGAAAACTCACCCAAAGTATGAGGCAATGCTTCTAGAAATAGTGAGTTTGCCCATCACTACAGACCTGTTTGTTCAGTCATTTTCAGTCATGTCTGACTCTTCATGATCCCATTTGAAGAATGGTTTACCATTTCCTTCTCTAGATCATTTTATAGATGAGGAAACAAGCCAACAGAGGTAAGTGACTTGCTCAGTGTCACACAGCTAGTAAGTATCTGAAGACAGATTTTTAACTCAGCTGTTCCTGACTCTAAACCTGGCATTCTATTCATTGTACCACCTAGTTGCCACTAGAAGCCTAGGAGAGGCTCAAAAAACACTCGCTTGTTGGGGACATCAAGGAGGTGGGTCTCTGAGTAAGTACATGTTGGCCAAACTAGCCTCTGATGGGCCCTATCTAATGGCAAGTTCAGAGATGTTTTGCTTCTATATAGTGAAAGTTTTATTAATTATCTAAAATTTCCTTCTTCATGCTATAAAGAGGACACTGCTGTATTACACTTCTACATAGTGAGCATTTTCTCTGCAAAGAACTAAGGGACATAACGGTTTAGATTTAGAGAGCTAGAAGGGACCTTGGAGGCCAACATGTTATAGACTAATACCAGAATAATTCTGCATTTTAGGTCCATTACTTCTTGGACAAGAGGTAAGTCGTCTCCATCATTAGTCCCCACCAAAAAATTGTGGTTTGTATTATACTGACCAGAGTTTGAAAGTCACATTTATTTTGAAGTTTTTATATAGTGTTCTCCTCATCTGCTCATTTGACCTTACATCAGTTCAAAGACATTTCCCAGGTTCCTCTAAAACTGGCCATTTAATCATTCTCTATGATATCATAATAATCCATTACCATCATACACCATAACTGGTTTACCCATTCCACAACAGATGTACTCTTTAGTTTCCAATTTTTTGCTACTTTCAAATGAACTATTATAAATATTATTGTTCTTATCATCCTTTTCTCTCTTTCTTTGACTTCTTTAGTTTTTGGTTTGGTTGGTTTGGTTTTTTACCTTTTTTATGATACCTCTACCCCCTTTCAAGGGCCCAATGCCATCCTCAAGAATTTGTTATTTCCATTCACACACACATATACTTTTAAAAATTAAATCCCAAGTTAGGAAATTTCCTTTACTAATAAAAATCAGTATTTGCTCTGTACTTACTAGACTTAAGAGTTGCCTGAGACACAGGGGTTAAGTGACTTGCACAGGTCACAAAAACATTATGTGTCAGAGATAAGACTTGATTACAAAAAAAAAAAAGGTCTTCTACCCAACTATCCTACACTGTCTCTAAGACATAGACATAAAGATAAAACTCTGATATCATCTTGGCTATGTAATCTTAAGCAAGTCACTTTTAATGTCTAAGAACCCTAAAATTAGAGTGTTTAACTTTGTGTCTGTAAACTTCTTTTTAGAAAAATGGTTTAAGCACTACATTTCAATATAACTAACTTCCTTTGTATTCTACTAGGCTAATAAACATGGATTTTCCCATTGCTTTGCATATAGAAAAGTCTCAATAAATATCTTTTGATTATATTGGCTTCTAATACACTATTTTCTACAATGGTGCTACTCTTCTAAGTATATAGAAAATATCCTTAATGCTAGCCAGCTAAGAGATATGTCTTCAGGTCAGTCCCATTACTTTTAATGGGAGAATAATCTAACATCCAAATCTTATTGATGGAAGATAGTAGTATTATCTTTAGATGTGAATCAAAGTCATCTCCAACTGCCTTGGAGGTAGTAAGCTTCCCATAATTGGAATTCTTACAGCAGAGAGTGAATAGACACTTATTAGAGCTACCTGTTAGAGAGAATTGTTGATCAGATTTAGGGTGAATTACATGTCCTCTGAGATCTCATCAAATGCTAAGATATTTTGTGAATATAAGAACTTGCCATGTGCTTTTGGGCAAGAAAGTCTGTCTGTCAAACTCTGCGCTTCCTCTCCAAAAAATGAGAAGAATGATGAGAATATGATTGCACCAAAAGAAATAGCAAAAAAGAGGAATTCAGAGAAAAATAAATGTTAAAAATGGATACAAAGTGATATAGATTTGAAGCAATACATATGTAATGCAATAATAAAAATTAGTAATATTAATATATCACTTTAAGATTTGTAAGTCGATTAAAATATCTTGCTTCATTTGAGCCTCACCATAACCTTAAAAGGTCAGCACTGTCCCAATTCTAATTTTTGAAATGAAGAAAATATGAGACTGAAAGAGATTCAATTCAATTCAACAGTCATTAAGTATCGCCTATGTGCCTGGTGCAGTGCTAAATGCTAGGAGCAAAAATAAGAAAAAGGCAGTCCTTGCCCTGGGGGAGCTTACAATTCTTTATATAAGACAACATGCAGAGTGACAGGATGTGGAAATGACCTTCATGGAGTCAGAACCAAGCACAGCTGCTGTGGGAAAATGTGGGAAAAATTACCTAGAAAATTCAGAACCCCAACCTCTAAAAGGAAGGCTTTGGGAGGAGTTTAGGGCTCTCCTCCTCTAGCACTCTAATCAGAGGGAACAGGCATCTGAGGGAATTCAATCCAAAATTAAGACTGTTGCAACAGTAATGAAATTTCAGGTGATCAGCTTATGATGGATGAGACATATTGTTTCCTAGTGTTAAAACCAAGCAGAGCTGCAGGTGAAAAATGTAGAGTTACTTGACTTGTAGGGTCAAAAGCAATCAAAGTGTTTGAGTCAGGATTTGAATATGGGTCTTCCTGGCCAAGCAACCACCTAACTAGCTGACCAAAATAGCAATACTCCAACTTTTTGTTCTCAGGATCCATTTACATTCTTTAAAATTATTGAAATATACAAAGAACTTTTATTTGTAGGGTTTATAACTATCAGTATTTACTGCATTGGACATTAAAATGTCTTAATAACATGGTGAAAATAGGTTGTTGTTTTTTAACCCTTACCTTCCATCTTAGAATCAATATTGTGTTTTGGTTCCAAGGCAGAAGAGTGGTAAGGGCTAGACAAGGGGGGGGGGGGCGTTTAAGTGACTTGCCCAGGGCCACACAGCTAGGAAGAGTCTGAGGCCAGATTTTAACCTAGGACCTCCTATCTCTAGGTCTGGCTCTCAATTTACTGAACTATCCAGCTGACCCTGTGAATATAGTTTTTTAACCTCTTAAAAATTTCTTAGGTACCCACAGATGTCCCTAAACTATACTTTGAGAAATTCTGAACTACTGGGCAACTAGGTAGTTTAGTGGATAGAAAGTCAGATCTGGACACAGGTGGTCTTGGGTTCAAATTTAATTTCAGACACTACCTAGTTGTGTGACTCTGGGCAAGTCACTTAACTCCAATTACCTACCCTTTACTGCTTTTCTACCTTGGAACTAATACTTAGTATTGATTCTCAGACAGAAGATAGGAGTTTATTTTTTTATACTAAACTAGATTAATATGAACAAAACACAACAGTAAAAATAAGATCTCTCATTACTCTTAGACTGTCTCTCTCTCTCTCTCTCTCTCTCTCTCTCTCTCTCTCTCTCTCTCTCTCTCTCTCTCACACACACACACACACACACACACACACACTTTCTGTCTCTGTCTCTGTCTCTGTCTCACACACATATACACACAGAATGAGGGGAAAGGACAGAGTCATTAAAACTAAAAAAAAACAAAAACTTTTTTTCAGCTGCTTTTCAAAAGAGGAACTGAATTAGAAAAGGAAATCCCTCCAGGCAATCTCTAGCTATTATTCCTCTTTATGGGATTTTACTGAGGAAAACTTAATGACCTATAAGTTTGACTAGGTGTTTTTACTCTTCTCTCAGGAGCTCGAGACTTCAAGAAGTTTGTCTTTTGAAACTGTCAGACACCCTTAATGAAAATTCTGCTGTTTAGAAAAGAGCAACTGAGTTGAGGTCTTTCCTTTTGATGGAGACAAAGGCATCCATACCAGATATCAACTATTCTGTGCAACCAGTAGCAGAAATACCCACTTGTGAACAGTCAAGAGCTTAGTAAGAGCTTACTATGTGCCAGGCACTGTGCCAAGCACTGAGGATCCAAAGAAAAACAAATATATTGTTCTTATTCTAGAAGAAATATCAGCCTAAGTGTGAAGGGAATATGCCAATAACTATGTAGGTTTAATATCAAGCATTTCTTCCCTTCTGCTGTTGTCAAACACATGACCTTTTGAATAATTATGTCCTAAAAGTCAAAGGTTTCTCTCTTTTCTGGCCTTGGCCTAGTTAATAACCAGAATGATCATGTAGTGAGAAATGCATTGGGACAGAGAGAGAGAGAGAGAGAGAGAGAGAGAGAGAGAGGAGAAATAATCTGGAATAGATTTTAAAATTCCTTCTCCTAGACTAGCTAAGCACTTCTAGGAAAACACCAAAGAGCATCTTTTGGGTAGAGGAAGTGATCTTTTGAGGGCACTCTGTAAGTCCCATTTAGAAACCTTTAACACCACCATACTCTAAGAAATTGTTAAGGAAAATTGTCCAAAAATTCTAGGTACCATAGATAATGAAGACTTATCAATTTTTAATCTATATGCACCAAATGTTTTAGCATCCAAATTTTTAAAAGAAAAATTAAATTAGATTTAGACAGAAATAAATGAAATAATTATTGTGGGGAATTTTAATCTTCCCCTCTCAGAAATAGATAAATCTAATTAAAAATAATTAAGAAAAAATCAATTAAATGAATGAAATCTTAGATAAATTAAATATGATAGATATCTGGAGAGAACTAAATAGAAACAGAAAGGATTATATCTTTTTTCAATGATACATGGCACTTTCACAAAAATTGACCATATATTAGGGTATAAAAACATTATAGTGTAATGTGAAAAAAACTGAAATATTAAATGCAACTTTCTCAGACAAAGCAATAAAAATTGTATATAATAAGGGAAGATGGAAACAATAAGTAAAATCTAATTGGAAACTAAATAACTTAATTGAAAAAGAATGAGTAGGTTAAATAACAAATTATTGGAATAATAGTTTCATTAAATAGAATGAAAATAATGAGACATCAACCTATGGGATATAGCAAAAGCAATAGAGGAAAATGTATATCTCTGAATGCTTATATTTATAAAATAGATTTAAAAAAAAACAATGAATGAATGCAATCTAAAATGTTGGAAAAGAACAAGTTGCCTAGACTATCAGGGTGAGAAATAGAATACCTACACAAATCTATTTTAGAAAATAAAAAATGAACAAGCGATAAATTAACTTCCTCAGAACAAAACATCAGGACAAGATGGATTTATGAGTGAATTTTACCTAACACATAAGGATCAACTAATTTCAATAGTAAATAAATTGTTTGAAATAACAGTTAAAGACGTTTTATCAAACTCCTTTCATGAAATAAATATGGTTCTGATACCTACCCCAAGAATAGCAAAAATCAAGAAAGAAAATTAAACACCAATCTCATTAATGAATATGGTTGCAAAAATCCTAAACAAACTACTAAGTAGAAGACTAAAACAACATGTACAAAGATAATACATTATGACTAAACAGGATGTATATACCAGGAATACAGGGATGGTTTAATATGAGGAAAATTCTCAGCATAATTGATAATATCAATAACAACAGTAATAAAAATCATATGAATACATTAAGAGATGCAGAAAAAGCCTTTGACAAAATACAACACCCATTCCTATTTAAAAACACTATAAAGCACAGGTATGAATGGATTTTTTCTTAAAATGATACAAAACATCTACCTAAAACCATCAACAAGTATTAGGCATAATGGGAGAAAAGCCAGTTTTCCTAATATGATCAAGAGTGAAAGAAGGATGCCTACTATCTGAAAAGATAAATTGTACTTATTGCTTTTATATCATTTATTGTAAAATCAATTCATCTAATAAACTTTTTGGTTATATAGGTAACTCAGATTTTAGAAAGGGTAGTCTTTGTTATGAATTAACTGTATATAAGTAGTGATAGATAAGAAGAGTTAGCTTAGAGATCCTGTTATCAACCTAGAAATATTAAATACACAGCTTAACTAAATCCTGATTCTGGATAAAGCTAACAGGAGCAATTATAGTCAGTTGTAAAAGTAGAAATTTATTAATAGTATTTGCTTTTCTAGAAATTTATGTCAATAACAACAATTTTATGATTCAGAGAGATGACTTGTTTATCTTAATGTCTCTTCTCAAGAGATTGTCTGAGGATACCAATTATAAGTTTAATAAAATTCTTGAACCTTGTACTGGAATTTATTGACTACTAGCTAATATACTTTAAGTATGTAGTTTTTGTTAATCAATTATTTGTATTAACTGTCAAAAGTCTATAAAAAATAACAGGATGTCTTTCATAACAGACTAGGTGTGATGAGGCCACTGACTATATTTACCCACAAATAGTCAGTTTACATCATTATGGCCCCAAAATTTCTTTATTTTTTCCTTATTACCAATATATTTTAACAAAGTATTAGACATGCTAGCAGTAGTAATAAGAGAAGAAAAAGAAATTGACGGAATCAGAATGGGCAAAGAGGTTATAAAACTATCTGTGCTGATGACATGATGGGATAGATGGAAAATCCAAAAATTCAATTAAAAGGATAGGTGAAAATATCAATAATTTTAGCAAAGTAGCAGGATATAAAATCAATCTACAGCATTTTACTGACAAAATCCTGAAGGAAGAGAAAGAGATACTCCATTTAAAATGATCACAGATAGAATAAAATATTAGACTGCCAAAACACACCCAGGAACTACATGATCATAATTATAAAACACTTTTTACACAAATAAAGTCATAACATATCTAAATAATTGAAGAAATATTAATGCTTATGGATGAGCAGAATTAATGTAATTCAAATGATAATGCTACCTCAAATAATTTACCTATTCAATGCCATACCAATTAAATTTCCCAAAATTTATTTTATTGAGTTAGAAAAAATAATAGCAAAATTCATTGGGAAGAATAAAAGATCAAGAATACTAAAGGAATTCATTGGGGGGAGTGAACATAAAGGAAGGCAGTTTAGCAGTAGTAGATTTTAAATTGTATTTTTTTAAACCCTAACTTTCCATCATAGAGTCAATATTGTGTATTGGTTCCAAGACAGAAGAGCAGTAAGGACTAAGGTTAAAGATCTTTTCTTCTATTCTACTTACATGAAAACAAAAGCCTTCAAAATGATTCTTAAAAAATATTTTGACCCACCTGAATGCCAAAAGTTTCATAGTACAATTCCAGCTTTCATCATCTCTTACCGGCCTCCTTGCTTCAATGTCTCCAGCATCAAGTCATCCTCCACATCCTTTCCAAATGGCTATTGCTAAAGCAAAAAATCTGACCATACCACTTCCCTCCTCAAAAAGCTTCACTGGTTATTTTGCTCTTCAATAAACAATTGCTGTTTGGCATTTAAACTTCTTCACAATCTAGCCCTAATTCCTCTGCAGAATAATTTCACATTATACATTTCTTGCACATTCTCCATTTCTGCTAAACTAGCATCCTTGTTCACTGCAGAAGAACCTAACTCCATGCCTTTGCATAGACTGGCAGGAGAACTATATTGATCCCTCTGTTAGCACTGTTGTCTCCTCCTGAAATTGCTTTGATTTCTCAAGATTTACTTCTTATATACATTTGTATTTGAAAGACAATTTGGTAGAGGGATAGAAAACTTTCCTTGTACCATATCTGAGTTCGAGTTTTGTTTCTGAAAAATATTAGTTATGTGAGCAAGAGGGAACTTTTTTATGTCTTTAAAAGCTAGGCAACTCTCTAAGATTAAATTAGAGCAGAGGTTCTGGTTTGCATTTTCTAATGTTGATGAAATTATGGTGACAGACCAAAAATTAAAATTGTACATGTTGAAGACAAAGACTGATTCCTTTGTATTTTTGTCTATCCAAATATGTAGCACTTATGTGCCTTGAAATAATGAGAATTAAACAAATGTGTGTTGGCTTAAATTGAATAGAAAATATTAAGGGAAAATATAGGGGGCAGCTAGGTGGTTCAGTGTTTTGAGAGCCAGACCTAGAGATGAAATATCCTGGATTTAAAACTGGTCTTGGATATTTCCTAGCTATATGACCCTGGCTAAGTCACTTAAACTCCATTACCTAGCCCTTGTTGCTTTATGCCTTGAAACCTGTACATTGTATTGATTCTGAGATGGAAGGCAAGAGTTTATAAAAATGAGAGAGACTGAAATATGATTGACCAGACATGACAAATTAAAGTGTGGACTCTTTATGGGTATCCACAAATGAAGCCCAACTCCAGTCTTCAAAAGGTGCTGAGTTCAGTAAATTCTTTTTATTTCCATATATTCACTTTGTTACCTTTCTTTTGTTTTTGTTTAATTCTTCACAGCATCATAAATGAAGAGCTATAATAGAGGTATTCTGATAAATATTTAACAATCAGCTTCTCTAGTAGGGAATTGTTCATGGAACACTTTTAAGTTTAGTCTTCATTCTTTCCATTTCCTAAATCATTTTATTATGATTATTTAATCAGTAAAACAATAAACCAAGCTCTGGTTTTAATGTTTACCTAATAATACAGCTTTTTTATCGCTGTGGATATAAAGAATTTTAGTGCTGAACCCTATCACTTTATAAAGAAACAGCAGAGCAGAGATGTGAAGTAATCTTTCCATTATAAAACATTGCTTCTCAGTGACTTAATCAATCCTTGGCTAATTAGTTAAATCAACATTATATTGCATTTCCCCTGTATTCCAGTTATGAGCCTGATGCATTAACTTCTGTTCTGACCATCCTTTTCTTAATGGTGGCTTGAGAGGCTCATTAATACACAAAGGCACTTAATCACAGAGTATACTTGGGAGCAACCCAAATATTGCAATTTACTTGTTCGTCACCAAGACTTTAGTCTAAGGCATAGATGATAGTGGCAGCAGCTGCTGCACATTCCCAGAGACAAGGGCATGAAATGTGCAGCCTACTAGCAGGTTGTGTATTGGGATGGCTCTAATATTTGGAATTCTCAAGTGATTCTCCCATAATTTCAACTCAGATCCCTATGTTTGTTTACCTTAACAAATGATGGGGGGAAGGGTTTTAGGGGGTCTAATAATAAAAAAGTGGGGAGGGGGGGTTTCCTCCTGTTCTGGGGCATCTTCAAGCAGAGACAAGACAATCATTTCAGGGGATTCCTTCTGATTAAGAGTTAGAGTAGATGACAAAAAGTCTGTGATTTTGAACTCTCCCACTTCTACTTCTCCTGGGCTCCCTTTCTTTGATGTCATACATTTGTGTGGCAGACTTTTATTTATTCAATCATAGAAAAATAAATGGCTTCTCCCAAACAATTCAGGGTGCATTTTTAATACAATAATTTTGTGGAGCTAATCTTTAAGTGTATTCCTATGTATTATCTTTTTCTTTTTTGTATCAGAGGGATTTCATTTTAAGGATGTGCTTTTTAAGGAAATATACAATTGTCATTGATAGTATTATGTCTGCCATTGCGGGGGGAGGGGAAAGTATAAATCAAATGCAGGATCAACTGTCTCCTCTCTTTTCAAAATTTTGGAGATATTGAGAATATAGTGTGCATGTATAATTATGTATACATGCATATATATGTCTATATGTATATGTACATATACACATATGTCAATTGGGATTGTAATTTTAAACATCACTGAAATATATAAAATAACATTCAAATATGAACATATGGTCTAGATCTGGAAGACATCTGAGACATCTAGTTTGGCCCCCTCAATTTACAATAAGGAAAATGAGACCCTGAGGCTGTGACTTGTCCAAGATGAGGCAGACAATAAATATTGGAAAAGAGATTTGAACCCAGGTGCTCTAACTACAGAAACAATGGCTATTTTTTCACTTTCTCACTCTGACTTCAATAAGTCTGACCTTTTCCAATGGCTCTTTTCTTTCTTCATTGATACTACAGCCATTTTTTTTAGTTCAATTATTTTTTAATTTTTAGCAATGTTTAATTTTTCCAAATTACATGTAATGACAATTTTAACATGTTTTCTCACAGATTTAATTCCAAAATTTCTACTTTCTGCATTTCTCTCCCCCTTCCCTGAGCCAGAAACCAATTTGATTTAGGTTTTACATGTACATCCAGTCGCTTCTGTGGTCTATGGAAATGTAAAACTACTTCATGTATGATTATACATTATGCCCACAGGAAGAATTGTAAAACGAAGAAAAAATGTTTCTTTAGTCATTTATTTTTTAGCTCCAACAGTGAATAAGCCTCTGCCTACAGAAGGCAAAGTTGTTCTGGGAATTTAGATGAACAAGGCACTTGGATTTTCCTCATGTAAGAATTATACTTCCTTCCGCTGTTGTTTGAACAAAGGCTGAGACTCACTGTAAAAACAGATGGAAACACTGTTTTTTGGGGGGGAAGAAGCAATGTTATTTTTACAAACTTAAATGCACAGAAATGAAAGCAGTAAATCCTTAATCCAGAGATTTTAAATGAACAATTTAAGACCTCCAAATTCTGTCCAGAACAAAAAAGAAAAAAGAAAAAAGAAAAAGGTAAAGGTTTACACCAATTCTACCATCATACCACATACATTTATGGAGAAAAAAATTATCCTGTGCCATTAAATTTGAATTATTCAAAGGAGCTGCCACTACTATTCTGAGAGACCTCAGGACATAGTGCATAATTGTTAGTCCTAGAGTCAGAAAAATCTGAGGTCAAATCTCACCTCTGGCACTTAGTAGCTATAGAAAAATAAGCATTTAAATTTCCTAGCTGCTGTTTCATTTGAAGAGAGAAAGGCAGACAGACAGACTCAAAGAGAGGCAGAAAAGGAAACGGAAAGAGAGATAGAGACAGACTCAAAGCATTCACATTCTAATAGGAAAGACAACATGCAATTAACTAGGTACTTATTTACAAAATCTAACCAGTATAAATTGGAGGTAATATCTCAGAGGGAAGGTACAACAATGCAAATAGAACATTAGTATGGAAAGGTCTCTAGCATAAGGTGGAAATTAAGTTGAATTTTGAAGGAAGCCAGAAGGGGGAAGTGAGGGGTTATATTACAGGTATGAGGGACAGAGAATTTAAAAATGCAATCAAGAAATGGAGCATAGTGTTTCAGAAACAGGGGAAAGTCAGTGTAGCTATTTTGTATAGTACGTGGAATAACCAGAACAGGTAATAAGAGTTCACGTGGTGAAGAAGTTTAAATACCAAAGAGCTTTTTAAATTTGATGCTTTAGGAAAATCACAAGCACCTGAATGTAAGATGTTTGGAGTAAGACGAGACTAAAGGCAAGAAGACCAACCAGAAGTCTAGGTATGAAGTAATCAAGGGTCTATACCAGGGAAGCATCTATGTGAGTGGAAAGAAAGGTATGACATATATGGGAGACATTGGGAAGATATAAACAATATGAGGGCAGATTGGATGCATGGGTTGAGTGAGGAGTCAAGGTTGACAAGACATTTCAGGCATGAGTGACTGAGAAGATGGTAGTATCCTAAATGGTTAACAGTAAAGTTGAGAAAAGGGATGGGTTTGGGGGTTGGGGAGGGAATAATAAGTTCTATATTATATAAGTTGAGTTTGAGATACCTGTGGGACACCCATTTTAAGAATTCCAAAAGGTAATTAATAATGTGGGACTGGAGTTTAGAAGATAGATTAGAGTGAATACACACATTCCCACATACTTTGTAATTCAGTTGTTTCAGTCATGTCCAATTCTTCATGATCCCACTTGGTGTTTTCTTGATAAAGACATGCAAGTGATCTTGTCCAACTTATTTTACAAATGAGGAAACTGTGACAAACAAGGTTAAGTGATTTGCTCAAGGTCACACTGCTAATAATTCCCTGAGGCCACATTTGAACTCGGGAAGATAGCTACCCAATCTACAGCATGATCTAGCTGCCTCCCACATAATAGAATAAAATGAAGTTTATATTTGATGAAACCTTTAAAAGAAAATATTTGCCAGAATAAAAAGTCCTGAGCGATGTATAAAGACACAATTTACAAAGATATATATATGCAAACACATGCACATGGATACATTCACATAGATATACATAAATGCATTTTATAAATGTAAACATTTAGAATAAACTTTTAGAATCAAGTAAATTTATTATAAGAAAATTGTCTTACATCAGAGAAAAACAAAATAATGATAGGAAAGTTAACAAATAGAAAACCTGCCATAGTATATGAGATAAATCTCTGAAGCATCCCTCTTTTCCCTGAACTCCTACAATCCTTTATGTACTATTTAAAAGGTGGCATAAAACAATGGAAAGGGCACTAGATCCTGCTTTTGAGTCTGACACTTAATAACTATGTTACCTTGAAACATGTTTGACCTCTTTGAGGCTATTATCTCATCCAAAAAAAAAAAAACCCAAAAGGTTATAATCCTTGAACTACTTTCTCCAGTAAAGCTTGTGTAAAGAAAATACTTGAAAACATTAAAGCACTACAGAATAAATGTAGTAAATGCCTTATAGTACTCAACCCATGCTGTCCCAAAGTTAGATGACTACAAAGCAACCCAAATTAAATACCCCAAAACCAATGAGTTAAGAGTCACCTTCCGCTTGGAATGCACATAGCATTATGTTCTGCCACTCTGGTGCATGTGTTATAAAATAGAGCATGTGTCAGCTCCTTTTACTAAATTGTATGAAGCAGAGATAATGTCTTATATAAACTTTGGATCTCCTCTTGAACTCAGGATCATGTTCTATATACAAGATTTAATGCTTGTTAAATGAAATAAATATTATAATTATCTGTGTAAATGTGTTATCCAACTCACTAGACTATAAACTTGAGGACAAGGGACTGTCTTATTTCTTTCAGTTTCCCAAAGCACAGGATTATTTAACTCAATCTATGTTTTATTGAATGAATGAATTTAGAGTCAAATGCACTTGGCTAAAGTCTCAAGATCATCTACTTCCTACCTCTGTACCTTTGGACAAGTCATTTCCTTTCTCTAGATTTGTTTCCTCTTCTTTAAGAGGAGGAGCTGAACTGAATCTTTAGTCTCTTTCCAGCTTTGACATGTTACATTTCTGAATGGAACACTCCCATTACAAGAAGCCAAACAAACAAAATAGGCTAAAAATAAGCACTACCCATGACTAGTCAATATGATTTAATACTTCCTCTCTTTCATAAGTCTTTGCTCCCCACTACTCTACTACATAACAAGTATTATGTTCTAAACTTTGCTTCATGGACATCATGGACAATAAGGGAAAAGTCTAAGGAACTTTTAAAAAGTGACCGCTAAGTTTAAATTGAACTAAATTTTTGCCACTGCTGCAGTTAAAAAATAAGACTTACATGAACTAAGTATCAATTTTTTGCCATTTTTTATACTTCAACAGATTGGAATAGGGTAATCATGAGTATGCCTTTCATGATTGTAGACTACCATCCACAAGTCACAACTATCCTGTGCTTCCTAGTCATTGATACTCATCTCTTTATTTCCACTAAATCTTCCATTGATCATCTAACATGCTAGACAACTTCCTTTCATGTTCCCATTTCAGATAACAATGCAGAATATGTGCAATACACATGTTTTGCTTTAGCTTTGTCACATTGTTGACTTTCCACTTTTCAATCACATGCCCTTGATTATCATTTAAATTAAAACAATTCTGAGGTTGTGCCTCCCAGCCAGGAAAATGGCAAAAATAATAAAATATGGAAATATACTAGAGGGAGAAGAAGACAGGTACGCTAATAAATAAACTGTTGGTGGAGACATAAATCTCTATCCAACCATCCTGGAAAACATTTTGGAATTATGGGAAAAACTTTTTAAACTATTCATATCCCTTAATTTAGTAATACAACTCTATACTCCAAAGAGATCAAAAATTGAAAGAAAAGTCCCAGATATTCCTAAAAATTAACAAGTGCTTTTCAAAATGCAAAACATAGAAAATATAGTAAGTGCTCATTAATTGGGAAATGACCCTAAATTATTATTACAAACAAGCAAATTAGGGAAATGTGGGAAGACTTGTAGGAATGTATGCAAAATGAAGCACAATTCAGTGCAATCAGTACAACAACATATATGTATAATAAGAGGCAGCTGAACAAAGATAAATTGCAATAAACTGGTTTTGATCCCAAAGAAGAGATGATGAAGTAAACTTCTTTTAGAAGAGGTGAGTGACTACAGGAATGCAATAGTACACATCCTGCCAGACTTGATAATTTTTTTGGGTGCTTTTGTTTGAATGTTTTTGAGGGATTGTTCTAATGGGAGGGAGGGTGTATAAGGAAATGACTTAAGGATATGAAAGTAAAGACATCAATAACAATTTTCTGGAAAGAAATCAGTACAGATTTTTACTATTACTTTTAATCCAGGTTTGTCTGGGCATGCCCAGTTTCTATCTAATACAGAGCCTGAGGGGCTTTTGGAACATGTCCAGATTGCCTTGGCATCCCCTAGGGTGTATGGGTGTAGTTTCCTTTGACTGCAGGCATCTTTTCAAATTTGGTGAGATCAAGACCATAATTCTCTTTTGGCATCTCTTTCTGCTACTTTCTTTCTGGCTTGCCAGTTGATGATCACCATTTACCCCATAAGAGAGGCACTATGAACTTTACTGGTGAGAAGGGAAAGATTTCTTTCCTCTGCTCCCTCTTTCACTCCCTATATGAGAAATGGGGCTGGGGGTGTTTGTTTCTGTTCTGTGTTGATTTTTTCTAATTTGGGGGAGCCAGTAATAATCTCCACTTGACCTGGGAGTTCAAGACGTGGCAACTTTGGAGCTAGAACTCCAGGTTGCCCAGGTTATCAGCCCACCAGTCTCTCCCATGAGGAAGCCTTGCCCAGTGGAAGCAGGATGTCCAAGACTCAAACTCAAGGTGGGGTTTGGATTTGGACCTAGGACAATGTTCTATAGAAACTGAGATAAGCTAAGGACCTGATATACTTCCCCTCCCCAAAGAATAATGTGGTGCAAAGGAAGTGGCATAGTTTGGGGGCAGGTAGTAAAGTATGCCTTCCTATTTCAGGAGGAGTGTAATAATACTATTTGTAGTAAATATGCCATTGTAAAAGCTAAACTGACTGTGAAGTGGTTAAAAAAAAACTGGAGTAGTATCCCCTACATTTGAAGGCACTTCTTATAGGGGCTGGAGCCATTTGTTGTGAGCCTAAATACACCCTACCAATCCCCTCAAGGTTACTGAAAAACCCTGAGGGAGGAGTGAATGTAATATGCCTTCAAGTGTACGGGCCTGGGTAATCTATATTACATGCTTATTAGTAATAATGCTGGCCCCTTCCAAGCAAAAGTGTACTGTAGGAAAATTTAACCTCAGTGTTGCTTTTCTGTCCTTCCTGAAGTTTGATTGGAATGTCACCCTTCCCCTTATTCATAGTAAGAAAATCTTTAAAGTCTCTCCCCAAAGAAGAGTCTCAAATCTGTTATTTACATCTTAGTGTAAATTTGTATTCCATTTCACAATTTGAAAAAGTTTGATCTAGAGTTTAAGGAATCCCAAAGAACAGAAAAGCAGATGGAGAAGATTCCTATTCATGGTGTGTGTGTATTTTGGGAGAGATGGCATAGATGAATCCTCATTCTGAATATCCTACCCCTCTCTTCAGTCAGCAACTGTATATATTTTTATTTTTTCAATGAAATATTTCATGATTGGGATTACCAAATCTAAGAACTAGGGAAGAAGTTGGAAATCAAATCCTTCATCAAGCACCCTACAGCATCAATTCTCAACATGTACTCAAGGGACTCCTGCATATCCCCAAGACTGTTTCAGAAGGTTCTTAAGGACAAAACTGTTTTCATAGTAATACTAAGCGTTTTTACTTTATTTGGGATATAGCAAATAGCTAGAGATATGACTCACATGAACAAAAGCTTTTTGTGGAGCATATGGTGATTTTTAATATTATTAAGGAAACCAAAAGTTTGAGAACCTCTGGACTGCAGAAAAGAGAATATTTTCAATACCACCCCTACCCCACTATGATTTAAATGTGCTATACATATTTCAAGATAAAGGATACTATTTTTAACTTTCTCCAAATCCCCATACTCTACTACCAGAACAACTGTTATGAACAAGAACAAGTAACTTTTCTATTAGAGAAATGAGTGAAAGAGGAACCAAGTCTCCACTTCAAAACGTGGCCCATTTATTTGAAACTGGGAAGCATCATTACACAGTGCAACACTTCTTTGGTAAATGTATTGGTTACATTGAACATAACAAGAGCATTCTGCTCTTGATAACAGTTAGAAACGTAAATAAATATGTACAGTTTGCAACATATTAAAGCAATATTCTGACAGTGGCTACTCAGAAAAGTTCATCCAGGTACTAACCACTGTCCTTTAAAAAAAATTAAACTGGTGATCCAGCAGACATTTCGATGGAAATTACAGAATGTTATTGCAAGGCACAGCTCGGCTCTTCCATGAATTTTCAGTTCACTGACAAAAACATTCATTTTGACAAATGCCTCAGTCAGGCACTCTAAGCATGTTTTTTTTTGTTTTTAGCCCCCTTTTATATCATCTAAATCATACACACACACACACCACAAAATATCCCTCCAACAAGAAGCTATTAAGACATGGCAATACTTCCACAAGAGTAGAAAAATCATTGCTATAGTTTCTATACCTGAGCATTTTATAACTACCCTAAAATTCTGAGGATAAGTTAAGAGAAACATTTAACTTTTTCTGGTTGACAGAACCCCCTCCACTATTTAATATCTTTCTCATCTTGAAAACCTTCACCAGAAAATTTGAAACAACTTCTGTGAAATTTAAAGAAACTTGATGAAGCCATTTAATGATATTCAAATCAAAGATGAAGCCAACCAATCTTGGTGCATGAAATCAATTTGAAGCTTCTTAACATTGGACTATCAAATGTAGCCCATCACAAATGTGCCATAGTAGAGTACACATAGCCATGTTTTGCAAACAAAGGACACTATGTGCTAAGGCTGTTTGTTCCCTGACTCTCATTTGAATGATGCTGATTATGTCATATATTTATAAAAGGCATATCATCCCAAGACTTAGTCACAGTCAATGTACCATGCATGAGAAAGCCTTATCTCATAATCCTGGGCAGAATCATACCATTTACTTTGGCCTATCCTGCAAAGTGAAGACCTTATGATCTTTCACAGAAAACAATTGTGCAGTTTTCATACCTATTTCCATTATTTCATGTTCAGAGAGCACAGTAGTTGGACTGGGGCAAGATAGAGAGAGGTGTTGGTGGCACAAAATACAGCCCAAGTTTAAAAAGAAAAAGGTCACACAAGGTACAAGAGTTGCCTTTCATTGAAGTGTATGATGACAAAAGAGTCAGAACAGGAATACTAAGAGAGAAAGGTCTCTTGCATAATGGAGCTGGTTTATCTGTCCCTCTAATACTTATGCGTGGAGAGTGGTGTGGAAAATATTTTTTAAAAACACACAAATGAGGTATAGGAATTGACCACACATGCATAGCACACCTGGAAGTGATTAACTTCTCAACATTCAAATATCTAACCAGAAAAGCTAGAAACAAAGTCAGGGCTATTGCTGCCCTTTTACCCCCAATAATGACACTACAACTAAGAACAGTGGCTATCTACTGGAAGTTTTTGTCAGTACACACAATAATCAATAGGTATTTTCATATACTAAATGATATGAAATATAATTTTCACATTGTCTTAAAAACCACATTTTTGTGGATGCAGGTCAGAAATTCAAACCAGCTGGTTTCTAAATAAGAGTTCATATATTCATTTCAATCATACTTGGGAAGATACAAAAAGGGGGAAGTAGTAGAAATTTACACGTATTTTGAGGAAAAGTAGTTTTATGATTAAATGCTGATGAGCTATGAAATATCATTCATGTGGCTAACAAAAACTGGAGAAATGCTGATCACTTTGGGGATCATTGAGGAGGATTAAAAAAGACTATATTCCACTGCTAATACACTCATAAAAGATGCTTCTCGACTTGCCAAAGATGTATGTCTTTTGTAAATGTTGCTTGAAACTTCATACCCATTCCACTGGGATCTTCCACACCCTTCTTTGTTATTCACCCCTATATGGTCTTCATGCACTCTTTCTCTGTTCTGCATCAAGACTGAGAACTCAGCTAGACATAAGATCATCTCTACCCACTGCTCTGAGGTACCACTGGGCCGAGTTTAAATTAAAACAAGATCACAGTAAATCATCAGGGGGACCTCACTTGCCTGACTGTGCAATTTCATAGTAGCACCAATTTTTAATTTAATACAAAAGAAAAACCTGAGAAGCCTACAAGAGGTTATATAACCATTCACCTACTTCCCTTTCCATACATTTGTATGGGGGGTGCCTGTCTCCTGGGAAACTAGATAAAGAATGCACACAGCATTCAATTCTTTAACAGCATCAGTCTGATGCTGTTGTGAAATGTCTCCATTCTGGATATACTGTTAAAGTCTGCATTTATCTGTGTTGGCCACCTGATCTCAAGATGGCTTAGCAGAGAATCCCACCCCCACCCAACCCCCAAAATGTATACAGGCAGCTATGGCTTCTTTGGCTTGCTAACAGTGTTTTTTAAGCAGACTGGACAACATTCTCCTTTGATCTTCACTGGAGCTGGACAATCTGCTGGCTGACAAGATTCCACAAAACAAGTGATCTGGCCATCCTATGGGAGAAAGATTTTGTTACTTTATTTTCTAAAACATCTATGATAAAAAATATCCCTCTCCACACTCTGCACACTGATTCTCTGGGGGACATTTATCCAGTTCATTTTTTGTGGTTCTTCATATAATAAAAGCAAATTCTATATCCTTTGCAATTTTTCATTTAAAGAAGGGATTCCTCCTCAGGTGTGGGTTGGATTTGATCAATAGCATCAAATTCAGATATAAATAGAGGTCACTGATCTGAAAAAAGGATACATGCAGATGGCATGCTAACTAAGTTTTAAAATGTAATAGCATCTATGTTTTATTGTAGTTTTCTTTATATTGTCAAATATTCCCCAATTAAATTTTAAACTAGTTTGGGTTACACTTGAGATTGTTATGGGCCACACACTATGTCATGGGCCACATATTTGACAACTCTGTCCTACATACAAGATTGTTTTTTTAATTCAAAGATCTATGAATGTTACAGTTCTCTTCAAATATTTTGTTACCATGTGAAAGAGAAATCAGAGTTGTACAATGTGACCCCAGAGAAAACAACTGGTATAATGCAAAGAACATAGACAGGCTCACAGATATAAAGAAAAATTTCCTAACATTACAGCTATCCACAAGTGAAATGGTCAGCCTTAGATGTTATTGATTCTCTATTACTAGTAGTTTTAAGAGAAAGCAGAATGATAATTTGTTGGGAATGATGTTGAGGGGTTTTTATAACAACTAAGAGTTGGACTAGATGTACTCTAAGAACACTTCCTAATTCAGAGATTCTGTGAAGTTAGATTTTTTTTTCATTAATGTCCCAACATGGAACTGATTATTCACAAAAAGAGTAAACTCTCCATAGATATTTATTTAAGTAAAAATAAAGATTAAAAATATCAGGAGTCAAATACCTAAGACAGTTATATAAAATACTGCTGACTTAATGGTTTCCATCATTTCCAACCTTCCTCATCATCAAAGAATTCAAATTAAAACAAATTAAATTTAAATCAGAACCAAAGATTTTCCTGACTTATCTGACTTTTTTGACTCCTTTTCCTCACCCCTACAATGCCCACTCTATGCCCAGGCAGAGACATGGGATTATTCTAACTATGACCTACTAAAAATGGACAAAGTTAGCTAGATCACAAGTCCCAAGGAGGAGAAAATGACTAAAACTGAGTTCAAGGATTTCTCACATACTCACTTTGCATTCACACACAGTACATGAATCTCTTTTCCATTTTTCATTGCTCGAGTATGATTTACCCTTTTCATCAGTGCATTCAGTTTTACTGAGGCGTGATTCAAGTTTCTTTATCTGTAGAAAGATTGAAGTTTAATTAGTCACTTCTCAAAGTCATAGCCATGCTTCAAATCTGACCTCTCACTTCACTTTTAATTCCCTTCTCATCTCTCCAATTGATGAAAATTTATCTTCATGATCTCATTACAAAGAATTATTGGGAAACTGAAAGTCAAGAGATTAAGAAGCAGGAAATCATGGTCCATTACTGACCTAGACACCAGAAATAAATACACTCCAGAAACTGACATCCAGATACTTGAAAAAAACATGGAAAGCTAAAAATCAAAAAAATTTTTTTCTAAACGAATTGTGAAGTATACTTAACTATAACATGATAAATGAAAATTTTCCCTCTGTTTTCAAATAGCTGAATGAGTGTATTCTAGAGACTACCCTGCTTATGAACATCCTCAATTACATCTAAACACTTATAAAGATTATATTATATTAAATAAAAATGTTACTCTTAATTTCTGTTTGGGGAAAAAAAGATATGAATGGCATGTACTTGATTTGAGTTTTTTATTTCCTTGCGACAGTTTACCATATACTCCCAAAGCATGGAAATAGCTCCTTAAAACAAAGTATGCTCTCTAAATACTATAGTTGTACATTAACATTTGACATTTTGAATGGAAGAAGGCAGAAAAAAACAGCTAGAGAGAAATTAAATGAGCACAAAAAGTTTGGTCACTCTTTTAAGAATCTCTTACCACCCATACACAGAGCAATTCAGATAATGTACACTGGGGCAGAAGAATTAAATTGGGTACCACTGCTAACATTGGCCTCATGGAAATTTAACAAACACATCAATTCCCTAACAAGTCAAAAGAACCATAGCTCCCTTATTAATTCAAATTCTTTCTCTAATTAAATTGCCTTACTATTTTCCCAAAATTTGGGGTCCAGGCCAAATTTAAAAATTAAGACTCTTAGTTCTAAAAGGAAAAGACATAAGACTTCCAAGTGATGAAACTACTTAAATAGTTATAAATCTCTTTATAAATGTGGGTGCCTAATATAGAGACTATAAATCACTGGCTAATATTCCTAGTAGGTAGGAATTAAAACCAGAGTTTTGTCAATATTTAAATTGACAGCCTCAGTAGCTCAAGGGTCTAGAGTTATATCAATTTGGCCTCTCCCTTTACTACTTTTCCATCAAGATTAGATCAATCTATTAAAACTATAAATATAATACATTGATAACAAAAATTAAAACTATATACCAACAGAAAAATTTTAAAAAACTTTAAACATGATTCAACACTCCCTTCTTAAAGAAACACTTTTCAATGTCATCTTTTCAGATAATGAACACAATTAAAAAATGCCTCATTATATGAAAACAGATCTAAACAATTAGAGAAATATTGATTACTCAAAGGTAAGCAGATCTAATATAATAAAAAATAAAAATACAAAATAAATTAATTTATTTATTCAGTGCCATACTAATCAAACTTCCAAAGAATTGTTTTATAGAACTAGGAAAAATAATAACAAAATTCATCTGAAGGAACAAAAAGACCAAGAATATCCAAGGAATCAATGAAAAAATAGTAAAGGAAGGTGGCCTATGATAACCAGATCTCAAAGTACACTACAAAGCAAAAATCATCAAAAATTATGGGGGTAAGGGGGACAAAGAACATGAATCTTGTAACCATGGGAAAATATTTTAATTAATTAAAATTAAAAATATTTATAATCTGGTACTAGATTTAAAAAAAAGCACAACAGATAAGTGCAACAGATTAGGGACACTATACAGAAATGAATGATCATAGTGGTAATCTAGTATTTGATTAACCCAGAGATCTAAGTTGTAGAGTCAAGAACTAACTACTTGACAGAACTGCCGAAAAAATTGGAAAATAGTCTGATAGAAACTAGATAAAGATCATCAATCCACACTGTATATACCATTATTAGCTTAAAATGGTTATATAATTTAGATATATAAGGTGATATCAGAAGCAAATGAAAACACAGGAAAAAATTATCTGTCATATTTGCAGATAAAGGAAGAGTTCAGAGAGGAAGAACAGAGGAAACATCTTAGTCAAATCTCTCAATACTTCCTTTCAAAAAACCAAAATAGTGTCTTAAATTGAATGGAGCCCACAGCCAACAAAAAGTTGGGTATAAGACATTATTCCATCCCAAGACAACTTAAGAGATGAGAAGCAAAGTCTGTGGCACTGGGGTACAGGACTTGCCAGAAGTGCAGTTTGGCAACAATACCAGTTCTGGGCATTAGAGGCTGTAGCAATGACAGCACTAGAACTTTGGGGTATTCTCACCACCCAGAGAAGGTAATGAAGTGGAATAAGTCAGAAAGTGATTATAAGAGTTCTCTGTACAAACACCAATCATGGAATCAAGTGCCATTTAGCAATTCTACTGCCTATTATTCAGGTCTAAAGTGAAGTCACAAGGAAACAGAGGGCCTGATTACAATTTCAAGGAGAAGAGAAAGAAAGAGAGCCACGAGTAGAAGGCCTAGGTCCTCTTTGGCACATGAGCACAACCGGCACTGGGGAGCTGCTCCTTTCCTCCTCTTCCCAGCCAGGGAGAACATTTTTGCATGCCCCACCCCTCTGACCAGCTGCCCAAAGCAAGCACTTTCTCCCCCAACTCTCTCCGGAAATTCTAGGGTTCACAGACATCTTGAATTTGTTCTCTGGGCACCCAAATTGAGAAAAGGCTCAACAACCCTAGCCTTGTTCATGGTCCTATTATTAGGAGTGAAAAAGAGAGCTAGCATTTATAGTTAGCTGAAAAGAAGCAGGGATTCTTACTAAAGTAAGGACTAGAATACACAGCACCAGAGAAAGGACTACACCTCTCACCAGATTACATCACCTTGAAACCATCTAAACTAAAAGACACCACAGACCTAGTTGGAAAAACAGTAGGGTGAAAAAACTTTAACATTGCAAAAGTAACTTTCCCTAATTCCCCATCAAAATTGAGTAGAACCTAATACTAAAAGTTTAAAGTCAAGAAATAGGCTAGAAAAATGAGCAAACAATTAAAAAAAGAACCTGACCATATAAATCAACTATGATAAGAGGGAAGCTCAAGACACATCTCAGAAGACAACAGCCATCTACAAGCAAAGCCTCAAAAGAAAGCTGGTTAGATATAAATCTAACAAGAATTCCTGGAAGAAATAAAGAAAGCAATAAGGAAAAAAAGAACAAAAATTATTTTAAAAATAAAAGCAATAGAGGAAAAACTGGGAAAAGAAATTAGAGCAATGGAAGAAAAGTATAAAAAAAGAATAAGCAACTGCTTTATAAAAAAAAAGCTGGCTAAATGGTAAAATGGGTACAAAATCTCACAGAAGTAAGCTAATTATTGCATGAAATATCAAGATGGTGTAAAACAAAGTCAAAAGAATAAAACTTAGAAGGAAACATGAAATATCTGAACAGAAATCTACTGACCTATAAAGCAGATCAAGGAAAGATAATTTAAGAATTATTGGACCACCTAAAAACTATGATAAAAATGAAAAGCCAAAGCCATGATAAAAATAAAGAGCCTAGACATGTTTCAAGGAATTATAAAGGAAACTTCCCTGACATCTTGGAACTAGACTGTAAAATAGAAACTGAAAGAATCTATCAATTACCTCCTGAAAAAAAATCTCAAAATAAAAACTCCCAAGAATATTAAAGCTCAATGCTAGAACTCTGAGGTCAAGGAGAAAACACTATGAGCATCCAGAAAGGAGTCATTCAAATATTACGATGTCATAGTCAGGAGCACATAAGATTTAGCAGCTACCATGTTAAAGAAGCAGAAAGCTTGGAATATGATATTTCAAAAAGTAAAGGAGTTACAGTTACAACCAAGAATAATCAACTTGGCAATACTAAGTATAGTCCTTTGACAGTGGTGGGCAGAGGGGTGGACATTAAAAAAAATACAGGACTTTCAAGCCTTCATAATGAAAAGACCTGAACTGAATAGGAAATCTGGCATTCAAGCACAAGACTTAAAAGAAATATAAAAAGGTAAACATGAAAGAGAAAGCATTAAGGAACTTAATATGGTAATATTGTTTATATTCCTATATGGAAAGATGATACTTGTAACTCCTAAGAACTTTATCATTATTAGCATTAAAATGAACAGGATAAAGGTATCACTGATGAAAATGAAATTTTAAAAATCATTAGGAATAAGATGATATAAGAGATTGAATTTAAGGAGTCAGAGGAGAAAAATGTCAGATGGAGACAAACTTTAAAAAAACATAGCCAAAGCGTGGATTTTTGTCATCTGACTATGCATATTTGTTATGAGGTTATTTTTTCTTTTTTTCTACAGAGAGAAGGGAGGATAGAAAGTAAATTTACTTTTGTTCATTGAAATTGAAAGAACTTTGATTATCATTAGTAAAGGAAAATGCTTTGCTTTCTACAAATATATATACAAGTTATACAATATATCTTGAATCTATTTAGTATTAGCAACCTAATATATTATATGCTCAATGGTATTTGGAAGAAAATAGCAACAATCATTTATATGTAAGGCTCTATATTCTATACAAGTGACTTGCCCAGGGTACCACAGCTAGGAAGTATCTAAGATCAAATTTGAACCTAGGACCTCCTGTCTCTAGACTGGCTCTCAATCCACTGAGCCATCTAGCTGTCCCCTGCACCACTGGATTTCAATGACTGTGGTATTACTTCTGAATGTATATGGTATATGTATGTGACTTGAGAAATGGCACAGTACTATGGAGACATGCATTTTGAAATGAGCTATCTTAGAAAGCAATTTTTACAATGAAAATGACAACCTAAGAACTAAGCAAGGCAATTATCACTAGTCTTTCTAGTTACCTGTTTTCTGAGGCCCGTGATAGTCTTTTGCATTTCCAGAACAAATTCTTTGAAGTCATTTGTTGCTGGTACATTCATGTGTTCATCAGAGGAAGAAGTGAAGTTATTAAAAGGCTGACTCTGCTTTACAGTACTGGAACAAGGACAAAATAATTCAAATGCATTGTTAATACCTGTTCTCAACCAGGAGCATTTTAAGAAAAGATAAGAATGCATCCTCCATTCCCAAAATATGTAAAAAATATATAATTAAATTGGGCATGGGAAAAGACAAAAACAATTTTGCCTACATATTAGTCTCTTGAAAGCATATTCTCTGCCCCTGAAAACACAAAAGTTGAAAATCAAAATGTCAAGGATACATTAGAAGACTGCCAACTGGATTCATTCAGTCTAATTTCTATGGCCTAACCCATCCTGTTTAGACCTCTCTTTCCCCATCTAATCCTTTTCTTTCCCCAGTCAACAGAAACAAAACACTTATATACACCCTCCTACTTCTTGCTTCTCTCATGACCGCCATTCTTTTTGTGATTAGTATGGTATAGGTGCACATGATATCCCGATTTCTTGGACCATTAAAACACATCTCCATGATTGCAATACATCTGCTATATAAAAGTTATTTGGTACAAAAATACCTTAGTATTTTTCGTGCTTTGGTTCTCTTTGCAGGCTTGTCTTCCTGATAGCTGAATTCAAGAGAGCGTCTTCCTCTGAAGTGATATGAAAACACATTAAACTGCCCTCTAGTCCTACAATCTAAAATCATAGACAAAAAGAAATATTAGTCATTGACATATCTAATTATTTATTTTAATAGAGACTGTACATTTATTTCAAATAAAACTCATTAATAATGAGGATTATGATTACTACTGACAACACAATTCAGAAGTTCTTAGTAACTCAGTACCAAGTGCCACCTAAAGTAGTTTATTGGTTTCATAAACACACACACACACACACACACACACACACACACACACACACACACAATAAAGCAGAAATATAGGCAGCAGCTGGGTGGTTCAGTGGATTGAGAACCAGACCTATAGATAGGAGGTCCTAGGTTGAAATCTGGCATCAGATGGGACCTAGCTGTGTGACCCTGGGCAAGTCACTTGACCCCAACTGCCTAGCCCTAACCACTCTTCTGCCTTGGAACCAATACATAATTTGACTCTAAGGTGGAAGGTAAGGATTATTAAAAGAAAAACAGCATTGTTTTAAAGAAGAATGATTTAAATGTTATGGATAAGGGCAACCACTTAAATAATAAAGAAAGTAGCAAAGCTGTAATAAATAAATCTGTCACTTTATAGGGTCTATTTATAATGCATTTATGATACTATGGATATTAAAAGCAACCTTATAAAGGATTTTCTTGTCAGCAAAAAAGGGAGCCTAAACAATAGACAATTACAGTATTCAGTGTCTGATGACCTGGATTCAAATGCCAGCTCTAATATTTATTATCAATACTTCCTGGTCAAGTCACTTCCCTTCTTTGCAAAGAAGTAGGCAAATAATGATCAGAAGGATCTCTTTCAAGTCTGATTCCCGTGATTTTATTTGTTTGTTTTTTTTATAAAATCTATGATTTCACTAGGTTAAAGAACTAAATTAGTGACAAAATGAGCTCTCCTCACACGTATTAAATCTTAAGAAGCTGCCTAAGAGCTGGAGAAATAAAATGACTTGGACATGGTCAGAAAGACTGCAAGCAACAAAGGCAGACCTTAAACACATATCTTTCTTAATCTGAATCCTGATCCTTCCATTCAAACATAATTCCTCACCCTATGAGTTATAAATGCTTACAAAAGATTATAGAGACTTTGAGTAAAATGAACTTTTTATACCATGACACGTCTCAGTCATTACTAATCACTCCAGCCCTGAAAGCCTTTGAAATTTTTTGGTTCAACCAGCCAGAGCCATATAATATACATACTGAAGAAGCCATGAGATAATGGGACCTCAAAGATGATTGACCATCCACAGTCCTGACCTATTAGCATAGAAGATCTACAAGATACTGAACTGATGCATTTAAAGGTTCCTTTGAATTTCAAGTATGTTTACTGGAAAGAAGAATGAAAAAGTGGACCAACCCACCCACCCCCAAATTTGGAATTACAATGGCAGTTCAAATTCTGGCTCTGCTTTTTGCTGGTTGTAGGGTCTTAAGTAAGTCAACTAACTCCTTTGAGCATTTAGTTTCATTATTTATAAAATAAGATTTTGGAATGGAATATCTACCAGTTCTAAATTTATGATCCTACTATATAAAACTTGGAGTATATTCAAAATAATTTTGAAGATGAACCAAAAAGCACAGAGAAATAAATGAAAATCAAATGTTACAAAGAGATTCTGTCCTTTTGAACTATGCCTTAAGACAGTCTTTAATGAAGGGAAAAGGCACATGATTTTAGTAAGCAAAATTTGTCCCCACCAACCCTAAATTCCTCAAACTGTACTGTGGATGCTTTTTAGGCTAAAATGAAAGCAGCCAAAGCATATTAAATGTCCTTTCAGCTTCACAGACCGGGAACGCTCAATAAACGTTGAATTGAGTTGCTATAAAATAATGTGACCCCAGACAGTTGCCTGATTTGAGAATGAGAAGAACCAAGGCTCAACTATCTAAGAGATGGCTAAGTTTCTCAAACAAATTAACAGCCAAGCTCCTAAGAAGATAATGGAATGTGAAGACTAGTCTCCAAAGATTAAGTCTTTCAAAGGAAACTCAGATTTTCTGACCAAGAAAACAGAAAATCTGGCTGTGCTGCTTCTTAGGCAGCTAAAGGCAATCTGGTTTAGTTATCAAAAAATGAAAAGGCCTTTTGTGTCTGGTTAGGGAAAAAAGACTTGGCGTTTCCCAAAGATTCATAAAGACAACTTTATTCAAATATAAGAACTTGCCCTCTTGACATTCTGATGGAAAAGTATTTTGGGTAGAAAAATGTAGGGAAAATATCAAAAACAGATACAAGTTCAACAGCTGGAATAAGCAGAATTTAACTACTAACTTTAAGGTAAATCAAGGTCTCCACTGAGCACAAATTATTCTTTATTAGATTATTTCAACATTTGTACAGTAATAATACAACTGAAAAGAATACTAAAACAAAGCTGATTATTGGGTAATTTTAATAATAAATCTTAGCTCTAGAAAAGCAATTAAACCTAACTTCTTTTTCTGTTTTGCATATGGAAATGCTCATGTTCAATGAGAGTTGATAAATACAAAATAATAAAAAACATATTAAAATGGAAATTTTTAAAAATGAAAATGCATCTTCTTTTCCTTAGAAAGGTGGAGGCCAGAATAGATATATGATGTTGCATGCTATCTGATAGAGCTTCTGTATTTAATGGTTGCATTTAATTTTTTTTCTTTTTTGCAAAGGAAGTTGAGTGGATTAGAGAAGGTAATGAGTAAAAATATCAAGACATAACTGTAGCAGAAAAACAAAAGGCACAAATAAAATGTTACCCAAAAAACCCTTCAAAATTTTTATGAAAAAGCATCCAGTTGAAAAGTAATTGGATAATTATACAAACACAACTACAAAACACTTTCACACAAATAAAACTAAATCTAAACAATTGGAAAAACATAAATTACTCATGGGTAGGATGAGCTAATATAATAAAAATGAAAATCCTACCTAAATTAACTTACTTATTTAATGTCATATCTATCAAACTACCAAAAAAAATTTTTTATAGAATTAGAAAAAATTTTTAACAAATTTCATCTGGAAGAACAAAAGATCAAGAATATCAAGGGAACTAATGAAACAAAGTGTGAAGGGTGGTGATCTAGCAGTACCAGATCTTAAACTGCACTATAAAGCAGTAATCATCAAAACAATCTGGTACTAGCTAAGGGATAGAAGAATGGATCAATGGAATAGACTAGAGGTAATGACCTCAGCAATCTAGTGTGTGATAAGCCCAAAGATCCCAGCTTTGAGGATAAGAACTCACCATTTGACAAAAACTGTAGGGGAAATTAGAAAACAGTATGGCAAAAATTAGGCTTAGATCAATATCTCATATCCTATACCAAGAGAAGTTAAAAATCGGTATATGACAAACATAAAGAGTGATATTATGAGTAAATTAGGGGAACATGGAATGGTCTACTTATCAGATCTATGGAAAAGGGCACCATTTAAGACTAAACAAGAGATAGAGAACAAGATATAAAATGAATAATTTTGATTATATTAAATTAAAAGGCTTTTGCACAAATAAAGCCAATGCAACCAAAATTATAAGGGGAAACAACAAAATGGCGAAAAATTTTATAACAAATTTCTCTTACAAAGGTCTAATTTCTCAAATATAGAAAGAATTAAGTCAAATTTATAAGGAATCAAATCACTCCCCAATTGACAAATGGTCAAGGGACATGAATAGGCAGTTTTCAGATGAAGAAATCAAAACTATCAATAATCTTAAGAAAAAATATTCTAAATTCCTCCTGATTTGAGAAATGCGGATCAAAAAAACACTGAGGTACCCACCTTACACCTAGCAAAGTAGCCAATATGACAGGAAAGGAAAATAATAAATATTAGAGGGGATGTGACAAAGTTGGGACACTGATGCATTGCTGGCAGAGTTGTGAATTGATCTGACCATTCTGGGGGACAATTTGGAATCATGACCAAAGAGCCTTAAAAGAATGCATGCCCTTTGATCCAGCAATACTACTATTGGGTTTATATCTAAAGAGATATTTTTTAAAAGTCTGGGCAAAGATTTGTTTGTACAAAAATATTTATACCTGCATTTTTTGTGGTAGCAAAAAATTGGTTTCTCAATTCGGAAGGGCTAAACAAATTGTGATATCTGTAGGTGAATGGAATGATAAATTGATGGATTTCTATAAGAACTGGAAAGACCTAAATGGACTGATGCAGGGTGAAATAAGCAGAATCAAGAGAACATTATACACAGAAACTGTAACATAGTGGGACGATCAAAGGTAATTGACTTTGTTCCAATAACAATGCAACGATCAGGGACAATTCTGTGGAACTTATGAGAAGAATGCTATCCACATCTAGAGAAGGAACTGTAGGAATAGAAATCCAGAAGAAAACATATGACTTATCAACTTGTTTTTATAGGTATGTGGTTTGAGGTTTGGGTTTTAAAGGATTACTTTTTTACAAACATGAATAAGATGGACATGGATTTGAGTGATAATAAATATATATATATATATATACATATATATATATATACACACACATATAGCCCAGTGGAATTGCTTGTCAATTCCAGAAGTGGGGAGGGAGAAATCATGAATAATGGAATCATGGAAAAAATTTAAAAATTTTTTTAAATTAAAAAAAAAAAAGGCAGGGTAGCCCAGTGGACTGAGAGTCAGACCTAGAGACAGAAGATCCTGGTTCAAATCTGGCCTCAGACACTTCCCAGCTGTGTGACCCTGGACAAGTCACTTAGCCCCCATTGCCTAGCCCTTAACACTCTTCTGCCTTGGAACCAATACACAGTATTGATTTCAAGATGGAAGGTAAGGGTTTTAGAAAAAAAATGTTTTAAAAGGAAAAGAAATTTTTTAAAAAGTAGTTGGAAAAGGTGGAGAATGCAAGACTACCAATTATAAGTATCAGCTAAGTCTATCATGCCAAAGTCCATATCTAATCTAGTTACCAATTAAATCAATATCCTGCTCAGTACCATTAGGTATGTGTGTTTCTATATATAATCATATGTATGATACATATAGACACACACACATATATGTGTGTATATATGTGTCTGTATATAATTATATATACACATAAAATTTTCTCAATAGAGAGATATACACTGAGACAGAGATACATATAGAGACACACAGAAAGAAGCAAGTTAAAAAACTAGCCTTAGAGTGAGACAGATCTGATTTCAAGCCCTGAATCAGTCACATACTAATTTACAGCAAAGGGTGAATCAGACCTCTCAATGCCTCAAGCAACAAAAAACATCATCTTCATTGACAGTGCCACTTCTTCACTAGGAGCTCTCTGTTCCAATAAAATTAGATTCAATCAAACAAAGAAACATGTGGTCAACTAGAAAGAAAAACAATGAATTGGGAATTAGGAGACTAGAACCTCTGCCCCACATCTACCTCCACTCATCTGACCACAGGAAAACTATATGAACCCCCATGATCCACAACTCTAAAATGAGGAGATTGTACTGGATGATCTCAAAGGTTCCTTCCAGATCTGGCCTTCTGTTTTCACAAAATGATAGAATAAAGTGAAAACCAGATCAAATAAAGTTACTCAGTGATGCCTCACAACATATAGTGGTGACTGGATTATAGCTTTCTGGCTTTGCCAGTGTCGTGTTAGTGCTAGGAGATGCTGTCCCACATTTCAAAACTGTGTGTCTGGCAACCTTATGTCAGTCTCAGCAAATGTAAAGATTCTACACCATGCTAACCTTGAATATGTGGGAGAGGAAAGGACCACAGGAACTCATGAAATCTGTCAATTGAGATGGAAAGATAGTTCAAAGATAGTGAGAAAAGGCAGTACCAACACTGCTGAAATTAAATGTCTTTTGAAATACTGAACTAAGGCTCAAAAAAGAAAGCAGAAATAGAAAAAAATGTGCAAAAGAAAAGAACAGAAATAAAATCTATGAGATAATTAAACAGACCACTGCCCACAGAATAACTATCAAGGCAGGGTAGCAAAGAACTATCTTTAAGATCAGTGTGGACTGTGGCAGTTCAGGACATTGAAAGAGTATTTTCTAGCTAATTCTAACCACTTGAATGTCACCCTTTGATCAAGGAGGATTATATGCTTCTTCTCAAAGGAATCTTCTCTATAAGAAAGCTCTTCAAAACTGACTGCAGAAAACAACCATTTTTTAAAAACATAATACATTAGTTGAGAGCTTTATTCACAGTAACTCTGTAAAGTATACAAGGCAAGAATTATCCGCAGTATAGAAATGGGGAAACTGAGACTCAAGAGAGCATAATTGGCTTGTCCAGATAAAACTTATTTTCTTTTGCAAAGTCGGTGTTACTTTTAGTTCATGCTTCACCTCCCCCAACCCCAATTATTGATTCTTATTAGCCAATCTGTATCTTTTCCTTATATACAAACCTTCACAGCAATCCTGCCACATTCTTAGGTCCACTTTGGGAATTTCATCACAGCTACTATATCCATGTGGAAATTCAGCCACTCTAAAAACATCTCTTTGGACATGAGTGATGTTGTCAGAATTGTCACAAAGAATTCGGGCAAGGGATGTCTGCTTGATTTGGGTCAACTGAGCAGGGCTAAATACTCCAGGGTTTTCATACCATAACCTGTAGTTTAGAAGAAGGGAAAAGAGAAAAATGGAAACAAGAAAAAGAAAGCCCCCAAATAACTAGATATAACAGACTGAAACAATTGCTCCAAACCTTGAAGCTTAATTCCATGAGTATTTTAATTTTTGTCAGATTCACTTATAAAATAAGACAACTGTAGACAGTTATAGGATCTTGGAAAAAATCAGCCATGCTCTCCAGGAGCTCAGTTTTGCTAAACAAAAATGAGGTAATTGGAATAGATAATTTCTGCAGTCGCATCCAAGTTTCTAATATTCTATGAAATATCACTTACAAGACATAAAACAGCTGGTCTTTATTTCTGAAGGGCAAAAATTAAGTTCTCTAATAAACTATAATTTAAAATAATCATATATAAACAAAAAAGTTACATCTTTAGGGGACAAACTGATAACTGAATTATTTACATGATAGGGAATTCTGAAAGTTTTGATATGAGTTAATGCATTGAGTATCTTAGATTATAATATAGATTGAATCTAGAACTCTAAAAACATATGTATAATTCATCAAATAAACCATAAAATGTTATAATGGTACATTCCTTCTAAAATATGCCTAGAAGATTTTATGTAGCAAAATTATTATTCAATCAGAGAAAACATATAATATAGTTAATTTGGCATTGTTTCCAAGATACATATTGCTAAGAGGAGGCTCAAACAATTCAAGGTTTCTAAAAAAATAACTACCAAGAATAAAGAATAATTTTTCTTCCTAGCCTCAATCTAGAGGAGCTAAACGATCTTATCTTATCTCTTATCTCCCCCATATCAAAGAAAAAACAATAATACTAAAAATAGTATTTCTTTGGCACTATTAATGTACACTTATTAAACTTTATCTGGTATTCCAATGAAGTATTGATCAGAGCATGCAAATTACCTGTCCCCATCTCGTAGACGTTTAAATTGCGTACTTAGAAGGCACATCAAAGTTGGGCCCAGTCTGCTACCAGGAACCAAATCTTCCACCATGAGAGCAGGAAATAAATCTATATTCAATGGTGAGCCATATAATCTATGACATTAAAAAAACTTTCTTAATATTCTTGACAAAGATATAATTATTTTTATTTTTAAGATTCTCTTATTATGACTTTAGTAATTATCATTATCACAAATAATCCAATACACAAAAAGACAAAAAGAGGATTATATATGAAAACGTAAACAGTTCTGTGAAGTTTGTTTTTTAAGTGTGTGAGCCACTAAATTTTACTAATAGGAAAAGTGCCCTTCTGTAACTTGTGAATTTTTTACTTTCTTCTGTGTATTTTTTAAATGTTTTATTGATGTTCTTGTTCTTTGGAAAAAAGGGAATCCTTATAGGCACCATTATCCCTCCCACAGATCACAGATCTACTACCTCTTTGTTGAGGTAGAAAATTTTTTCATAAGTTCCTGAATCTGAAAAAAAAATCACTACTTTGTGGCCACCCTCCTGAAGACGAATAGTATCTAGGCATGGAATGGCACAGAACATAGAGAGTGCTAAGCGTGGATTCAGATAGTTCTCAATTCAAATCCACTCTCAGTTACTAGCTCTGTGACCCAGAGAAAATCACATCACTTCTGCCTGTTTCTATTTTCTCAGCTGTAAGATGGGAATAATGATAATGCCTACCTCACAGGGTTGTTGACAGTATCAAGTAAGAATATATTTGTAAAGTGCTTAGCTGACTGTCTGTCTAAATACAAAATCATCATTATTATTAGGTAAAATTCATTCATGGATGATGGACATACAACCTTCTATTAGTTCCATATTAAAAGATTTTTCCACTAGCATGGATAAGATTTGCTAAGACTGTACTCTTTACTGCTATAGTGAAGGATATATGCATACCACCAGGAGACAAAAACAGAGAACTTTTTTGTGTATATGTCAATTATAATTTATACTTTTGAACTACAAGAGAATAAATCAAAGTAACATTAAAAATTAGAGAAATTATTCTAAAAAAATCTACTTCAGACCAGTACAAATATACTATAATAAATTAACTATATGATCAAGTAAATAAAACTGACATATACATTGGATAAAGATTAGCTGTGCAGAATCTGAGGGCAGTAATGGCCTGGGGATTATAATGGTCCAGAAGATAAATGTGTCAGTAAAATTAGATTATGATTCAAACTCTCACTGAAATATATTAACCCAAACTGATGGGCTGTTTTGTTTTGTGAAGGGGATTGGATGTGTGGTTTCAAATTTTGAGGAATTCTTGGTAATGGAAATTTTCCCAATAGTTATAGGTACACAGTTTTATAAAAGAGCTGTCTAGGGCACTAAGAGAATAGATGACTTGACCATAGTCACACAGGCAATGTAGGTCAGAAGTAAGACTTGAACATAAATCTTCCAGTCTCCAAGGTCAGCCTCTAGCTTCTATGTCATTCTCACACTTATTTTTAAAATAGGGCATATTATTCAGTTGTGATATGTATATTTTTCAAACCTTTTACTATATTAGACATTGGTTGCAACCTCATTAAAGTATCCTACTTCATTCTTTTAAGAAAAAATTAAAGAAGTTCTTTCAATTGGTAATTAAGAGGTGTCTGAAATTTTTGTTAATTGATCATATCTGACAACCCATTATCTCAGAAAGACTGACCAATTATTATTTTTCTATATATAATAGACAGAAAAGAGGAGAAATAACCAAAGGGAATATCTTGAAATCCCAAGTAGGTGAGAAAAGAACTTCTAACAACAAAGAGCTGTGAGTTCTCTCCTTTATCGCATGTACTCTCTAAGCTTGATCCCATTTTCCCCTAGATTCTGTAGGTTCATTTAGAAGATTTCATCATAGACTTTCAGTAGATGTCTTGTATCAACTGTTCTACCAGTACCAACTTAGTAAACACCCTCTTTCTAAAAGCTAACAAATGGCCTTAAATAAAATGTTGGAATTATGAATACAATAATAATTTGATAGATCTGTGATCTTTTTGATGTATTAGATACTTCCTAAGATAGCTCCTTATTATCATGACTTTTTTCTGTGCCCTCAATACAAAGAGCCCACCCAATGTGCTAGGGATCTTCTTTTAGATCACTTGACAGTATGTGAAAAGCAATGGAGCATATGGATTGCCTTCCTCTTTTCTGTCTCATATCTAATGACCTTTTTTACACTGCTCTGGTTTCCCTTGTTTTTCACTGGTTCTTTCTTGCATCTATTCTGTGCCTACTATGTGCCTCTACAATACCCCTCAGGTGACATGCAATGCTAATATTTCAGAGACCATGGTAAAATGACTTTGCAGCCACATGCCTTGATATCACCTTTCCTCTACCTTGGTACACAGAATAACTTGGACCAACTGATGATCAAAAGTATTGGGTAGCTTTATTCTTCTGCTCAGTCAAGGGAGCTTATTTTAGTATCTCTGAGTGGTCTCTTTATCTTGGCAACCATGACTGCTTCTTAACATTCCTGTTACAGTAAAATGCTTTGTGACATATTATTAATATAATATAACCTATCACTGTCTCCCATTTCAAGTTTGTACACTATTCCAAAAGAAATGTCTAAGTTTTCTCTGAAACTTACCCTTGAAGTTTCTCCCGAATGTGAGGATTTTTTATTTCATTCCTCAGATCTTCAAAAGTGGAAGCAGAAGAGAGATTACAGTACACTCTAAAGTCATGATAGGGTGGAATACCATGATCTCGACCCCGTTGAATGTTGATTGCTGCTAGATCCAGGGCCACAGTATGAGCCATAGAGAAGAGCCTCTCCGTCAGTTCAGTATTCAGTAGCTGAGTTGGCACACGCATCTTTCCAGCAACTCCAAACAATCCTCTCAGGAGGGGGTCAATGCCACCTTCATTGACAATCCGGAATGGTGAGAAGAAAGCTTTGTGCAGAGGTATGTGACCCTGTGGAATGGGCTCAAAGTTCTCATCTAGCCTATACAGTATTGGATTGATGAGCGTGTGACCAAACCTAAAAGCTGCCGTTGCAAAGGCATTGAAGATGCCAGAGTTGACACTGGGATCATAACCCTTGTATTCCCCAAGCATCTTCATGCCGACTTCACCGAAGATCTTGGGTAGCCAGTGGTTATATGTGATATGCTGTATCTCTGCACCAACAATTTTACGTGTCTCATAATATATAGTGTCACCATCCCAATGGGGATTGAGTTTTAGTAATTCAGTGGCAATTCGATTATGTTCTCGAAACCACAGTGTGTGCATACTGGTCAGCCCCAGTTGCTCATTAGCACGGTGATCCCCAGCTAAGAAGCAAGGAATAGGACTTTCATTCTCATCTCTCATGCACTCTGTTGGTGGGCCAGTTGCAAAGGGAAGAAGAGGTTTTCCTGATCTCTGTACTATGCCTTGTCTCAGGAGACCTCTATGGCTGGCCAAATCTCTGATTTCTCGGGCTTCGTGATCTGAACTCCCATAAACATTAGATGCATCTATATAAGAAGTGAGCTGGTTGATCTGCTCTCGAGGATAAACAGAGTTCATGAGCAGAGAGGTCATACCACTGCCACACACTGGGCTGGAACGTACAAAGAACATACAACGAGCACCATTTCTGACTCTGGGGTCATTGGGTGGAATCATGACTGAAAAGCAGGGAGGATCATTGGTGCAGACAGAACTGCAGTGCTGACCATCAGAGAACCGGGCTTGACTCAGAGCAACAACTGTGGAATCCAAGTCATGATCGAGAAACTGACCCCACTGCATTGTCATGTGAGTGAACTGCTCATCAGGGGTGATTGATTCAGTTCCTATCAAGGTGGTAGATACCAAACGAGGCATTGGGAGTGGGAATCCATTATAAAGTCTATTTGGATTAATACCTCGTGGCAGGTTAAACCCATTTTCATACACAGATTTCAAGAGTCTTTCAAAGGCAGTTAGAGATGCACCCCACATTGGATGTTGCAGGTTATTGCAAGTTCCATCATGGGTCCTGTATTTCTGATGAAAGCACATATCTGAACAGTTGTTCACTCGTCTGTGGGCAGTACAGCCAGATAAGTTTGCAATCAGGCTTAGGTATTGAGGAGAAACAAGGTCATTGTAATGGTAGCCTGAAATGAAGATCAAAAACAAGAATAAAAAAAATGACTTCCTCATTTGTAGTAATTACCCCAAAATTTGTTAACACTTTTTTCACTCTTTTTTTTCAAAATCTCTTGTTGGAAATGTCAAATTATATTGACATCAGAGTAAAATATGAGCTCTGTGAAGACAGAAAAAGTTACCTTTTTGTCTTTTTTCAGTAATGCTTACATAGCAAAATGCTTGGCATACAATAGGAGTTTAAGATATTTTTGTTCATTTCACTGAATCACACAGGCACAGGCATTGGTGTATTGATAGAATCATTAATGATCTCTCCTTGAAAGAATTTGGAGCTTGCTGAGATCAATTACAGTTCTGCTATATAGTAGGTGTTTAATACATACTGTGAAGAATGGATTTAGCTATCTCCTGATTGTAACAATGAAGGTACTTAGCTCTTCCTTTATAGTGAAGCTAGAATTGTAAGTTACAATCTATTTTTAGATTTTAACTACAAAAAGTTTTAAGTAACTACAAAAGGCGAATTAATCACAAAAAGGTGTTAAGTAACTACAAAAGGTGAACTTAAAAGAGATGTTAAGTAACCCAAAAAGAAAAAAATCTAGCCAAAGAAAGGTGAGAACTAAAGAGTGGGCAGTCCTGGAGAAAATCTAAACAAGGAAGATATGAACTAAAGAATGGGCAGTCCTGGAGAAAAGTGTCTGCTGTGATTGGTAGATTGGTGACAATCAGTCACCCAGGCTTGGAGTGAAAGATCAGTCACTCAGAGCTGAAGGGAAGAAGGTCATTCATTCGGAAATTCTGGTACTGACAGTAACCAGAAGGCAGACACCCAGACTTCTTTAAGACTGTCTCCATTGGTGAGTGAAAAGCTGATTTAGTGCCCCTGCCTTTCTGGAGGCATGAATCCTCCAGGAAAGGCCCAACTTCTTGAGACTCTCTTCCCCTGGTTGGGCTTATAAATTCTAACTGATATCAGAAGCCAGAGTTTTCTCTCTCTCTCTCTCTCTCTCTCTCTCTCTCTCTCTCTCTCTCTCTCTCATTCCTTAATGTCTTCCTTCTACTGTAAATATTATAATTAAATTACCATAAATTCCATTTACTTTAGTAATTCATTTTGGGATTTAGAAATTAAATCCTTGGTTACCAATTAATATATTATCTCAGTCTCAACCACAATTAATTTTAACAATATCAAATGAATTGAATGAGTAGATTGATAGATCTAGATTCTATGAAAATAAATAGAAGATGAGCTGGTGGTTAGCTGTAACCAAACCCAGGTCTTACTTGTAAGATGAAAGGAAAAAACATTGGATTTGTTGTCACAATAACCACAGTTCTAACTGGGGCTTTGCCCCTTATTGGCAATATGGCCTTGAGCAAGGTGTTTCCCCTCTCTCTCTCTGGGCCTCTCAGTTGATTAATTCCTTGTAGAATGGAATGAGGGGTAAATATAGAACTGATAGAAAGACAGTACATACTAGTGGAGAAATTAGTCTTTAAATTGGATTCAAATCTCACCTCCAACACTAAATAGTTGAGACTAAGCAAATTAGGTAATTTCTCTCAGTCTTAGTTTCCGAATGTAAAATTGAGATTTGAACTCTGGACTCCATTCCCCAGGAGTCCTTGCTAGCTCCCAGAATGCCCTCTAATATCACTGAATTCTCACCTGGGACGAGAACAAAATTTTATTTAAAGGGTCTTCCCCGTAGGCGGGGTCTCTTTTGGACTTCTGTTTTGGGGCAGATGTGGCTTTTTCCATAATGTAGGTTATCTTGTCTAGGCCTCCGGCCTAGGCACGTGTTTTTTCTTATTCTGTATTTTCTTTAATCCTTAATCTCTAATAAACCTCTAAAAAATATAATACTCCTTGCAGAGAGAAACTAATTTCTAACTGCCTCAGTCTCCCCTAAATTTTAATCTTTACACTAACCCATAAAATGGCTTAAAATTAATAATAGTTCTGAATTTAAAGAATTGTTATGAGATCAACTAAGATTATATATTTAAAATACATTATAAACTTTAAAGAGTTATGTAAATGTCAACTATCTTCATTATTAAAAACAACATCTATAAAAGGATATGTGTGTAAAAGGAACATACACACAAAATAATTTCTGAAGTCCTTGTTCCCTCAGATAAGTTTCCTATGGGGGTAGGAATAGAAAAAGATAGGAAAGAAAATTAGAAGAACTGGCATTTCATATGAGAAAAAATATTGGGCTTTCTACAAGCATAGAGTTTTCATTTTAAAAAAATCAAACTCAAGAGTTCATTTTACTTTAAATACTTCTCCAATGTAAATCCCACAATACTTCAAGTGGTGAGATTGAAATATCTATCTGTATAATTGCAGGGGTTTTTTTATTTCAAGGAAGTCACAGTGAAATTCTTAATCATGAACATAAAAATAAAACATGAAATAATATTTTATCAGATTTTCTGTCTCATGCCAAGTCTCAATAACTTTTTAAATATAGTGTCATTATTTTTGTATCTTGAAGTTATAAGTTTTAAATAACAGACATACTATATTTAGACTCCTAAAAATAAAGGTTTTAAATATAGAGAAATTATGCAATGAGCCTGCACTTTGATGTCCAGTGGAGTTTTTCAGGTCTTATAATGAAGAAAATATAATGGTCTAACTTACTGTATAGATGTATATATCCGTATTTAGACATATTAGATATACATGTTTATATATATGAATAAATAAAATCAGCTTGCATTTTGAGTTGAGGATTTTTAACAAATTAAACATGGTGTTTAAACATATGTCTTAACAAATTAAAAGGCATAGACAAAACAGAAATGAGAATTATTTTGACAATTTGGAAGTTTAATAAATATCCAACAGAAATTTCAAATTTAGGTTATCACTATTAGTCTATAAGTTCTATTAGAACAGAGATGGACCTTATTTAAAACTTGTATATTCCATAAATTTCAATAAGTAGCACATAATTTTACATTCAATAAGTGCTTAATGTTGTGTTGATGGAGTGACTGACGGAATGAATGAATCCTCCAAGTCTATATTATTCAAAAGTAGTATGTTTTTGACAGTTACATTATATTGACCTCAGAACTACTGGGCATTTTAGAATATATCATGATTTGCTTTAGCTTAAGAGTGGTTTGGGAAAAATATACATTTTATAACTATTTAATTCATTAATTCATATATTTGGCCATGTGGTAAGAATAAGGGATCACAGATGAACAGTTCAAGAGTTATTATACTAATATCTGTAAAACATTAAAAGACCCCAAGGGAGGTCACTAGTACTTTGGATAGGCTTATGGAAAATGAAAGGAAAAACACGATGAGAACTGCACTGAATAAAAAGGCATGAAGAGGTTGTGCCTTGTATCAACAGAAAGAATAGTGACAATCTACTTAGTAGTAAAAGAGATACTAAGGCTTGATGTTAGGGATATGAAAAGTTTAGATAAAGACTTTAAGTAATGAGGTACTTAACAGAAAAATTCTCTCCTTAAGGGCACTTCATCAAAAGCATTTTATTCATCCACACCATGATATGGGGGTGGAAGAGAGGCAGCTAGATATGTTAATATTATTTTTACCCAAACAGGAAAAGCACATGGTAACTTTCTGCTAAAATGATGTACACAGCATAAAGGAGGGCCATTAATCCAATATGCAGCTGGGGGGACATTAAGGCACTAAGAACAGGTGGATTCAGTAAAACTCCTTTGTTCTAGGGCACTGGAGAAAACGCCTGCCTTAGAGATAGAATAAAATTGGGTATTTGGGGGTGGGGTGGTATAGAATGAGACTCTTTAGTCTCTCCCTAGACTAAAACAAGAGGTCAGGCTAGGATCAGGTCCTGGTGAAGAAGCTAAAGGTTCAAAGTAACAACTCCCAACATTTCCCCATGCAGAGAAATGGGCATGGAGTCTGGGCCAAGAGGTAGAAAAGAAAAAAAACATTTAATATAAAAAATAATAATTTTTATAGTAGGATGAACAGAACTTGGACCTCAGCTCCCCTCTTCCTACCTATGTGACTTTGGGCAAATAACAATAGCTTTCAAGCTTAGTATCCTAATCTAAAAATATGAACTTAGGCTAAATAACTTCTGAGGTCTCTTTTGAGCTCCTGATCAATTGATGAACTTACAAGAATCCCCAAGAACACAGATAACCCTTTATGAACCCATGATATGTTATGGAGGACTGCTAGAGAGAGGTAGACATTCTGCTTCATAGAGAAAGAACTACTTTAAAATCCACACCTCTCCTTGTGTTTACATATAATTTCGGGAAGGCCATCTATCAGTGTCCTTCTCTTGATTCAAGAACTGGCCACTTAATCAAGGAATTCTGACCAGAAAACCCACTGGAATGTTCCATAACATTCCACACTATAAATGTCTAAACACATGCTAATGATTCATTCTGGTACCTCTGGATAAATTTCTTGAACAATAACTTATGAAAATTGGAATTGTAATCAACTCAGAATGAAAGGACTCTAGGATGTTAAAAACAGCCAATGTTTTCCCATATTTGGAAAATGAACCATGAGAAAAGACTATAAGGAAGTCAAATATTCATATTGTAAATTATCTTCTTACTTCAGATGCTATCAGGGAAGAGTATATATAATTAGCCTCGAGCCAAGAAGACCTGGTATTAATCCCTGTCTCTAAAACATATTAACTGACCCTGTACCAGTATCCTTACTTCTCAGTGCTCTAGAGAATTTTGTAAAACAATGAGTTACAAAGATGGTGCTGACATGCCTGGATTGGTACAAGAAGGTTCTTTACCCAGACAGTCCCTTAGTCAATGAATTCATAAGGCTAGATAGTATCAATATTTTGAATTATTAAAAAAATTTAATTGTTTTTCTATTTCAGTTGCAAAAAAAGAGTAATAAAATTATTTGACTAAGGATATATGAATTTTTAAAAACACTTAAGTAAAATGATCCTTTCATTCATTTCCACAAAAGCTACAAAAGATGAGGACAGGAATGGGTTGATGAAAGAGGATAAGAAGGGAAAGGAGAAAAAGAAATTACAATTTCTATACAGAAATTACTTGCTAATGTTTTGCCTGCCCCCCACTGAATCCCTGTATTATTTCCTCAAGAAATTACTTTATATTTATGCAGATATATTTCATGTACATGTATATATACATTCAGATGCATGTATGTATGTACTTTGTAGTTTTAATGTTTATTTCATGTCCTCTGAATAGATTATATGGTCATTGGAGGCAGGAATTGATGTGTTCCTGTCTTTGCAACTCTAGTGCCTAGAACACATTGAGTAATATTTAATAATTTAAATGAATTACTGACTTGTTCCATTCAGGTCAACCATTAAGCCATGCTGCACATGTTCCTGTATAAGCTGCAAAGTCCTTTCAAAGATTTCTCCAGCTCTTGCTTGTTCCACAGTGTAGGGATCTCTCGGGTATCGAAATAAGGCCAACAAGTCATTTGGGGAACGAGGGCGGCTAACAAGTTAATAGAAAAAGAAAAAAAAAGAACACAAATCATGTGATTCAAACTACTAGAAGATACTTGAGGAAAAGAGACAGTGTAACAATCCACCAATATATAGAAATGAAATGTTTGGGTTTTGCTATTTCTAAAGATGAATAATCTATAGAAAAAGAATGTACTATACCTTATTCACTCATCCAAAAGCAGAAAGCAAAATTTTTTTAAAAAGGAGAAAAAAATCTGTGATTAATACAAAAGAAAACACAATCTTTATTAAAATGTGACACTTCAGAGCTATCAGTGTTTGAAAAATATACTAATTGTTTTTGAAAGATTTTGATTCTATAAGGTCATTAAAGTAACTAAATAAGGTGAATGATTTATTTGTGAATCATTGCTATGAATATTGCTATTTGGAAGGCCAAGTTTTTCAATTCAGCTGGTAAGCCATAGAAATTAGCCAAATGTTAATGCTATTTATTATTTAAAAATTAAAAAGCAGTTAAATCCTTCAACAGCAAATAGAATACCAATAAAATTTCTGCATATACTTGTATGGGTTTTTTTTAATTATTCCAGTTAATTAAAGGAAACTTAGAATTCAATTTGTTTGTTTTTTAAATCTCTACCATACCTGTCAAACAGATGGGTCCGTGTTGAATTGATGGCTCTGTCAACTGTTGCTATTGCTTCTACAATTGAAGTGGCTACAAAAGGATCTCCATTTCGGCTGACATCAGGAACTACAAAAGTACCAAGAAGTTACCCATTACCAGAAAAAATACCTATACATATTACTCATAAAATTGTCTAGACACTACATCACTTAAAGCTACAAAAGCCACATTTTTTGTCTGACTCTTTTTTTAAACCAAAGTTTTTTACTCATCACAAACTCTATTCAAAGGTATTTGCTTTGTATTGTGAGGAAATTAAAGCTCTTCATTTTCCAGACAAGATTCTGTAGGTAAGAAGAGGGGAGGAAATTAAGATAATGAGTTGCTTGACTGTTCATGACAGAGTAATGGGAAAAGTTAATGATAGACCAGAGTGGATGATCCAGACACCATGAATAGCATTAGTCACACAGCTTGACCTCAGATGGATTTTGTATTTATCTTTAAATTTTAGCACATGTAATCAGAAGTACAGATTTCCTCCCTGAAGATCCAAGAAGAATAAACATATGATAGAGTAGCAGAAATAGCAAGACCATTTTGAACCCATTCAAACCACTAATATCAACAGTTGACCTAGAAATCTAAGTGGCCACATGCTGGCTAAAGACAGACATTCCTTGAGATTTTAAACCTCTAGAAAAGAAGTTTTTATTTACTCCTGCCCCAAAACTGGGCCCTCCAGGGCCCCAAAATTATAATCATATAATAAATAGAATATATCTAATATACAATATATAATTTTTTTGAATTTATATACACATACATATACATGCAAGTGCATGTATATGTTTGTGTGTGTGCACATATATGTGATACAGTGGATAGAGCACTGGGCTGGAGTCATGAAGATGAGTTCAAATCTGACCTCAGATTCACACCAGCTGTATGACTGTCATTTTTTTTACCTCAGTTTCCTTATCTGTAAAATGAGGACAATTATAGTATCTAACTCCTAGGGTTGTTGGGAGGATCACATGGGAGGATAACTGTAAAGTGATTAACACAATGCCTAGCACATATAACACTGTATAAATATTGGCTATCAATTTTATTATTACTATTTGATGTCATTGTTTGGGCTATATGTAATTATATAATTATTAAATAAACATATAACCAATGGAAGGATCTGGACTAGGATTTGGAAAAGATCTAGGTTCAAATCCTGACTCAGTTATTAGCTGTATGACTATGAGTAAATCAATTCATCGTTTTTAGTTTCAATTTCCTCATCTAAAAAATCAGCGTGATAATTCTGGCAATATCTCACTTCACAGGGTTATTATGCTTATCAAATAAGAGAAATAATGTATACAAATTGCTTCATAGACCTTGATATACCCACTTTTTTTCTTTCTTATATTGTTTTAATGATTTAATGGACTAGAATGGGGGAGAAAAGAAATATCAGTGGTGTAAAAAACAAAAAATATTTTTAAAACTATTTTTAAAGAAAGTTAAATTTTTAAGCACTATGTTAGTGATCAGTTTTTTTTTTTGGTTCATGTCCAAATATTCATGAACCCAGGTGTAGTTTTCTTGACCAAGAAACAGGAGTGATTTGCTATTTCCTCCTCCTGCTCATTTTACAGATGAGGAAACTGAAACAAACACGGTCAAGTGACTTGCACAGTCTCACACAGCTAGTTAAGTATTGGAGGCTGGATCTGAACTTGGGAAGATGAATCTTCTGGACTCTGAGGCTGGCACTCTATTCACTGTGCTACCTAGCTGCCAATTCCAAAACAGAGAGAGATGGCTCTACAAGTCCTTGAGTCAGAGTTTGTTCCTTTTTCCTATGTCTGCTTGTCCTCTTCCAAGTGCTTTCTTGCCTCTTCTGTTTGCAAACTAGAAGAACTGGAAAATTTATAAAGAAAAAAGAAAGAAAGAAAACATTCTTCTTTAAAAAAATGGTTTTCATTCATCCTGATATAAGTAGGATGAGAAAAGAGAGGTTGAGGCACTTTTATCTGGGATAGGGAAGACAGTAGCTGTGCACATACCTAGAATTATCCTTCTCTCACATTCAAGGCCATAGAGTAAAATTTCTGCTCTAGTTATAAAGCCACAGACAATAAGAGCTAAAAGGCCTATCTAGAAACAGTTCTCATTTATAGATAAGGAAACTGAGATCCAAGGAAATTATTTTCCAAAAGTTGATAATATAGAATAAGATCAGTTGAAGGAAAAGGGGATGTTTAATATGTTAATGACAATGATAATAACGATAGCACCTAGCATTTATATAATGCCTAGTATGTGCCAGGTACTGTAAAATGCCTCATTTTATCCTCACAACTCTGGGAGGTAGGTGCTTATTATTATCTCCATTTTGTAGCAAAGGAAATCTGATTTAAATAGAGGTTAAACCACCTGCCCAAGCATATACATAGATAAGTGTCTGATTACAGATTTGAACTCAGGTTTTTCTGCCTCTAGGACTAATGCTCTATCCACTGCACCACCTAGCTTCCACCGAGAGAAGACAAGATTTCAGGGGTTTTTGGCATCCTTATTATGATACATGGAAAAGGAATTATGTTTATTTTATTTGGTCCCAAAGGAGAAAACAAATGGAAAGAAACTTCAAAGAAGAAATGTCATTCTTCATGAAAGGGGGAAAAAAAACCCTTCTTAATAATTAAGGTTAACTAATAATATAAAGAGGGCTACTAAGTGGTAGAGTAGATAGAGTGTAAAGTCTAGCATTAGGAAGACTCATCTTCCAGAGTTCAAATATGGCTGCAGAAACTCATTAGCTTGTGGCTCTGGACACAGAGTTAAGGACTCTTAACCCTATTTGCTTTAATTTCTTCATCTATAAAAATGAACTGGAAGAGAAAATAGCAAACCACAACAGGAGCTTTGCCAAGAAAACCCCTAATGACTGAAAATTATTGAACAACAAATAATATAAAGAGCTATTTCTGGAAGTAATGGGTTATCTCTCACTAGACTTTCTTCAAGTAGAGGTTGGTAGGTCACTTGGTGATTACATTATAATTAGTATTACTTTTGGGTTTAGATTGGACTAAAATGTCCTTCAAATTTGCAATTCCTGTGATTGTATCATTCTCTAAGTAGCAGTTACCATGCTCTTTGACTCCAAATCCAATGCTCTTTAAAAAAAAAGGCTATCTTGATTTAACAATACAACAGTCTACAGGCTTTGTCAATTCTTTAAAAGCTGGCTCTTCTCTCCAGTCATCACTGTCACAACTCAGAACTAGACACTAATATATAAGCCCTGGTCCCTGTTTTACTGTAGCTGACTTTAAATGGTACACTTTTTTTTGTGGTCACCCTGTTTTCTGCCACAATTAACAATGTTTCCATGAATCTATTATTTATTAAGGTAAGTCTCAAGTCCTTTCTTTAGTTTTCACAGTGCACTATAATCTGACCCCTTCTTATCAATCAAACTTTTTATCCCAAAAGCTTCTTCCACTTTAAAGAAATTTCCTCCTGTTCCCTGAATATAACAAGTGCTTTTCTTTCCCATGAGCTCATCTGATATTCCTCTTCCTGTCTCTTTCATGTGTTTAAATACTACATATCCTGAAATTTCCCATTTCAAGTCTTCCTTCTTCTACAAAGCTGCTTCAAGTATACTTTACCCTCTTTGATCTGCTCCTTCGCACCATTCCTCTGATATTTATAATCTGTACTATAAACCTTATCTCTAAAGAATATGTTGTTTGCTTCTGTATCATGTGTAAATAGTAGTCTTAGTAGAATCCTCTTTTCCAACTAAATTCTAATCTCTTTTAGAGAAGGGGAAGTGCTTTATCCATTTTCCACAGCCTTTAACTATAGAGGAGTTAAATAAAACCTTGTTGAATGGTTCAAGTTGACTCATGTATCCTTTCTTATGCAACTTCATAAAGAGGCATCTTTTACCTTATGTTTGCAATTAATAATATGAATTTAATTAATTTTGCAACTGAATCCTCTCTTAAAGAAGTGCATGGTTTTAATGGATCAAATAATCTGTGTGTCTGTATGTGTGTGTAAAAGGATATAAATCAAGGCTATTTTCTGAAGTAGTCCCCACACTCCTCAATGATCTCACCTATCTATGTCCCTTAAAAAATCATTATTATAATTTAGAGGTAAATTTTAAGAATAACATTACTGGGGACAAGGGAGGTAGGTTGAAACCCATGTTTAATTAGTGTGGGAAACAAGGAATATGGAGAGTCTATTCATGCAAATCAATAACACTTTGCTGATTCATGGTCTTAAGAGAGTTGCCTGAAGAACTTAGCAGTTAGAGTAAATTATTCTTGTTTTAACTGTTAGTGTATATCAGAAGCAGTAATTAATTCAATCTAAGTCCATCGCCCATCTTCTATTCAAAAATTCAAGTAGCTTCCATGTAAACTATACTCTTTTTATCTTATCTTACCATAAAATTATGAGTTGACCCTTTGTTCTTCCACAATTTTGTGCTCCTAATTTCACAGAATCACAGAATTTCAACATTGGAAGGGGATTTAATCTAACACATATGCCAAAGAAATAACATGTCTGGTATATCCAAAGTCTTGCTTAAATATTTCTAAGAAGAGAAAATCCACCATGTTGTGAGTAAACCGTTTTCACTATTGTTCCTAGTTTTATCCTCTAAGGCTAAACAGAACAAGTCTAATGCCAGCTTCTCAGACATTTGAATATCAAACTGCCTCTGGTTCTTCTTTTTTCCAGACTAAACATCCCCTGTTCCTTCAAAGGTTTCCCATCTAGATGAAGACTCCTGGAAACCCATTGCCATTTTGTTTTCTTTCCTCTAGACTCTTTACAGCTTAAATTCTTTTGAAACTCTATTGCTAAAAACTGATAATATCAGATGAGGGCAGAATACAGCAGGATTATAACCTACCTATTCCTGGAAGCTTTGTATCGCAAATGCAATCATCATTATCATCACACTTCAGATACTAAAAATGATAATCATAGATATTCTCTTTTAGTGAAAATCACTTCCCCTCCAATTGCAAAATGATATTGTCCTTACTTGGATTAGAGACAATCCCCTTTCTCTTTCTGGAAGCTATATTTCTCCTAATATAGTCTTAGATCACATTAGATTTTTTGTTCATTACATCACAAGACTGATTCTACTCCTCATTAAACTTAGTAGTTGATTCTCAACGTCTTCATATATGCCATCCTATATCAAATCTGGTAAGGAGCTCTTCTGAATTTAGCTACTTTTATCTTTGAACAATAGACTTATTAGTGATGAATATAGGATTGTCAATTCCAAAATTAAAGTTTTTCTGTTCAATAGTGTCTACCATAGCATTTTTCCATAATAGCACAGGCTTCGAAAAAATCCAGGTTATCTCTTCAGAAGAGAAATTAGCAACAAATCAAAACAAATTCATCAGAAAATCTTTATGGACTTTACAAAATTCAATCATCAAGGAATCATCAATTGACTGATTATACTTTTGTATCCTTTTGAGTCACAACTCTTTAAAAAAGGACACTTAAAATTTATCCTCACCAATTCAATCCTTTCAATCATCCACTGAAATCATTCTTATTTGACTCTGAGTCCTAAAACTGTACCATTCCATATACATAATATCCAGGATACTCTACCTTGAATACATCAACTTTCCAAAGACATAATATTCTTTCTCACTTTAGCAAGATATTGAGTATTCAATTAGGGACAGAAGATTGACCCATTATATGACTCATACAGGAAATTCCCATATGTGGATAATTCCTTTGCCAATGCACTGTCAGCATCTTCCCTAGAGCAGTAAGTAGTTAAAAAAATTTGCCAAGGGTCACAGAGTCAATGTTAGACTTAAAATTAGAACTCAGATCTTCCTAGGTCCAAAAATAGCTATTTCTATACACAAGAAAGCTCCACATTCATCTTCTCTAATCATCCATTTTTTATACCCTTAAAATTTTGGGAGGGTTTAAATTACCACTTTGTCAAGCTACTATATCTCTTAGAGAGGTAAATCTTGTAAAGAGAATTGATCAAGTTAATATGATGTAGTGAGAAAAAGGTCCAAATTGGAAATTTGTTTACTAGCTTAGCTCTGTCTCTCATGCTTTGTTTTCCATATCTGTAAAATAAGGGATTTTGTCTACCTGACCTATATAACAGCATCCCTTTCTTCTCTAAAATTCTACAACTCAGAAGTTTCCAAATGAACAATCTGGTTTTTATATCATAGGGTCTTGGTGCTTGTTAGGTAAAATATCTTATACAAATTATAAGAAATAATTCCTATTGGTATGACTGTCTTACCATTAACACTTAGGACCATACTAACTGAGGAATATCCAATAGTATTCCGGGCAACACATTCATAGCGACCTTCATCAGCTGGTCCAACATCATTTATGGTCAGAAATCCCTCTGGGTTAATATGAAATTTGCCACTTTCAGTCACCTGCACTCCATCCTAAAACAAAATGGAATAATCAGTTGTCTGGAAAAAGAAGACTGAGACTTTCTCATGCTTGTTTTTTTTTCCCCTCCTGAATGATTTTCCAAACTGGAATTTCTTGAGGTATGCCTTCAAGCCCAGCCCAACATTGAACCTCAGAAGGAATTTAATCTATTTCACTCAATAACAAAGCCTAGTAGCAAAAATTCACTAAAAAATTCAAAGTGAAAAAGGTGAATTAAATAAAAACAATAGCATATATGTCTTAATTATACATTATTAACCTATTAGCACTTAACAAGGTTTTCAAAACACTGAGAACATTGAAGAAAACCCTATATAATGGTTAAATTTTAAAGACAACTTTGGACATTAAACAAAACCAAAAATTAATTCCTTGCTCCTCATCTACCCATGTTGTAAGGCAACCCTTTTTGAAGCACAAAAAATATAGTCAAAGATTTTACTTCTCCACTTGAAGGATTTGCAAAGAAAAAGGATGGCTCTTTCTTTTTCCCACTATAAAAGAGGGGAAAAAAAACAGACCTAGGGGTAATTAGATAGTGTAGTGGTTATAGTGCTGGGCCTGGAGTCAGAAAGTCCTTCATTCAAATTTGACCTCAGGTTGATTATCAGCTCTGTGACTCTGAGCAAGTTATTTAATTGCTCTTTACTTCAGTCTCCTCAGCTGTAATGGGGATGATAATAGCATCTATCACCCTGGATTGCTGAAATGATCAAAAAATATTATTTGTAAATTATAGCACAGAGCCTGATCATAGGTACTTGTTTCCTTCCTTCTTTCCCTATATAAGTTCTAACAACTAAAATTATGGTGGTCACAGGGTCCCACAGGAGATTTCAGAGATTCTTTAAATGTGGATCTGGAAATACAGCAGTCGTGTGCACTCAAATTTGGTAAAAACTCAGCAACATACTATTATGTAATTTAAAAGTCAGCTTCTTAATTTGGAAGCTAAAGAATGTTAATAGGAGGTTTAAAAGCATTCCTAAGTTAAATTCTTCAAGATTTTTGTGTGTCTGCTAAAACATTTTTATAAAGATTTTATTCTGAAAGGTACAGGATTAGGGTAAATATCAGGCATTTCTTGATTTACACATTTATTTTCTAAAAGTTCTTATGTAACTGCTGTACCTTTTAAGCATTCCAATTAAGCTTCATAGAAATTTTCAGTTTGCTTTATAAGATAAGGAAGAAACAAGTATTAAAGTTTGAGAATCATGCCCAAATTCATTTCTTATAAAAAGGATACAATCAATTAAGCAGAAACGACTAGTGAAATTTCAGGAAACGACAGTTTTTTGTGTTGGAGCAGATTCTTTTTTTTATTATTTGTAATCTTCATATATTTTAGTCAAATCATTAAAATTTCATTCTTACATATCCCAGTTTAAATCCCGCTTATGCAATAATACTTTGAATCATATATTTTAGTAAAACCTTTCATTTTAACCCCTTGCACTATTCCCATAGTTCTTTCTCTGGATGTGGATAGTGTTCTTTCTCATAAGTCCCTCAGAATTGCCCTGGACCATTGCATTGCTGCTAGTAGAGAAGTCCATTTCATTCAATTATGTCACAATGTGTGACATTGCTGTGTACAAGGTTCTCCTAGTTCTGCTCCTTTCACTCTGCAACAATTCCTGGAGGTTGTTGCAGTTCACATGGAATCCCTCCAATTCATCATTCCTTTTAGCACAATAGTAATCCATCACCAACATATACCACAATTTGTTCAGCCATTCTCCAATTGAAGGGCATCCCCTCATTTTCCAGTTTTTTGCTACCATAAAGAGTGCAGCTATAAATATTTTGGTACAGGTCTTTTTCCTTATTATCTCTTTGGGGTACAAACCCAGTAGTGCTATGGCTGGATCAAAGGGCAAACAGTCTTTTAGCACCCTTTGGGCATAGGTGTTGGAGCAGATTCTGATAGGTCTTAGAATTGTTTTGTGTTGATTCCCTTTAAGATTATTTTTTTAAATCCTTGTACCCAAAAGGGAATACATGCTTTGGAATACATCCTTCTTCAGTACTGTTTTGGAATACATCCTTCATCGAATACTAATATTTCCAATCTCAGAACAAATGAGTATTTTTAATAAAGGCTTTCTTACAGTCTTTTCATTCCTCCAATACTTAATTGCATTTAGACACCAAAAAGCTTAAAATAGGTTTTATTGTTTTTTAGTGCAATCTTGGATTTTTCATTTGGTTTTTGGTGGATTTTTTCTAGTACTACCTGCAGCAGTAGATGGCATTGCATTAGTTTTTTGTTTTGTTTTGTTTTTTTTTGATGGGGGTGGTAGAACAACTGAAAACCTTTGCTCCAATTAATTGAATTACATTAAAGGTTTCTAAAATTAAAAAAAAAAGATCCTCCTGGGACCTAAATGGGAAGAGGAAAGATACTTTGTGGAACACTAGAAGTTACATTCAATAAATATACAATTCAATGAAAAAAATTATTTTCTCAAATATCTAAATGAAATTTAGCATTTCCTTCCATTATGAACATAAGGGGGAAAGACATTTTTTTCCAGAAGGGGCCTATAATCTTCATAAAAATGCCAAAGGAGCCCATCATAAATTTATAAAAATAAAAGGATTTTTTCCCTAAAAAAACTCATTGGGGATTTTCACTTGCTCCTGCCCAAATATAACTCTTAAGAATAAGGAACTACCTAATTTTATAACTGTTAAGGATATAAAAGGTACTTCTCCAAATAAATTACTTTTAGATTTTTGCAATGGGCTTGCAGGTGGTGCAGAGGATGAAGTGTCAGGCCTGGAATCAGAAGATTCCTCTTCCTGAATTTAAATCTGACTTCAGACACTTACTAGGTGTGTACGTCTGGGCAAGTCACTTAACCTTGTTTGTATCAGTTTCCTCATAGGTAAAACAAAATGGAGAAGGAAATGGCAAAACATTCCTGTATCTTTGCCAAGAAAGTCACAAATGTGATTTAAAAATGACTAACAAAATAATTGGTATTTTCATGCTATCTTGTATTCTATTTTTTCTACCATACAATATTCCATACTTATTCATCATGTTTAATTATCTCTGAAGTATCCCATCATATAGAATAATATTCCACAGTTTGCTTAGTCATTACCTATTCTTTTGAATTTGGTTGGACAAGACTAAAAAAACATCCTCCAAAAGAACATCAGATATTCTCAATATGTAACCCAAAAAAAGGCTGTTGAGAGTAGAATACTTACATCTAGCTTGGACAAGAAAGGGTCAATACAAAAGCATATTTTTTGCTTATTTGTTCATTTTTTTGTTATTCCTTGTTGAATGTGAGGAGAATTAGGTAATTATTACATTGTTTTGAATGTTTACTCAAATAAAAATGGTTTTGTGCATGTCTTCGTAACCCCAGCACTGAGCAAAGTACCTTACAACAGAATGGGTGTTTAATAAATGTTTGTTGAATTGAATTGGGGGTAGGGCAACAAAAGGACTGGATTTGAGCCCTACAAGTTCTAAATGCCATTCCATTTATTATTTTTCTTCCTTTTCAAATTAAATTTTTAAAAATGTTTATTAAGATGCCAACTCCAAGGCAACAAGATAGTACAGTAGACACAGTCCAGGCCTGAATCAGAAGAATGTGCATTCAAATCTAGCCTCAGACACTTCCTAGCTGTGTGACCCTGAGCAAGTCACTTAACCCTGCTGCCTACTCCTTATGACTCTTCAGTTTTAGAATCCAAATTAAGACAGATGGTAAAGATTTGGAAAAAAAGAAAGATGCAAGCTCCAAAATGAAATCATAAACCAAGTAGAACAAGGAAGAAAGAGAAGGGCATATTGCATCTTATTCCTCAGTTGAATATACATAAAACACAAAATCATGATTAATGGATGAACATGACCAATATATGAAAAAACAAAGTAAATAATTAATTGTGCCACTAATAACCAATATGAAGTGTTGTGTGTTTGCATGTGTATATACACACATAAATGTACATATACACAGAAATTAGACACATACGATACACATATATGTATAATGTATACATGAAAGTGGTATGTGTATATGCATAATATACATATATACAATATGATGTTTTGTATATACATATGTACTGTGTGTGCATGCATGTAGATACTTATATGACATTTACCTATCATGATATTGCCTTGGCTTCATAAGTGGGAAGGAGGTTTATGAGAGAAAAGAACAGAATCAAACAATGATACAAACTAACTTGCCTATTGGATGGTGGCTATAAGATTGTTATTTTATTTGTTGATTGTTTCATTTTTTAAAAAATGTTAAAGTATAAATTTTAGATATAAATTCATGAAACTTCAACAGCCCCAAATTTATCATTTTTGAACTTTCTTTGCTACTTTCTACTTAGAAATTGGACAGGCAGCTATGAGATGCTCTATATTTAATAAACCTGAACCACAAAACAGTTAAGTCTGAACTACACTTCTGAGCCCTTCAGAAACCCAGCAACAGAGATTACCTTATTCTTACCTTATTCCATGTTATTACTGGCTCTGGTTCTCCTTGAGAACTGCAAGGAATCTGCACATTGGTACCAACCTCCACTGTCATATCCCTTGGGATGCTAGCAAACACAGGAGTAACTAGGAGAAAAGTGACATGTGACTATTCAGTGGGTAGAGATGATAAACTATTATAAATCACAAGGAATTACAAACAGAAACTGAAAACATAATAATCCTTCTCCCAAACCAGACTTGAATCACTCAATTCCAATCAATCAATCAATCTCTCTCTTATATACACACATATATAACAAACACCCACATATGCATATTATAGCACTTATATACAAAAAGTCAAGCAAAATGCCTATGCTAGATATCAATAATAAAAATCAAACTGTTTTTGCCCCCATAATGGCATATTACCATGGGAAGAGTGGGTGGGGTTGAAAGGATATATATATATATATATATATATATATAGAGAGAGAGAGAGAGAGAGAGAGAGAGAGAGAGAGAGATCAATATACTATAAGTTATTAATCAAATACCAAGTCCTTATGAAGTATTTAATCTGTATTAGGCACTGGCATTATAAAAAGAAAAATGACAGTCTATTCTCATCAGGTTTACAATCTAAACACAATTATAATCTAAAGGCAATTTGGAATTATGCCCAAAAGACTTTAAAAGAATGCATGCCTTTTGATCCAGCGATACTACTACTAGGTTTGTACCCCAAAGAGATCAAAATAAATGGGGAAGGACCTGTTTCTACAAAAATATTTATAGTTGTGCTTTTCGTGATAGTAAAAAAAATGGAAAATGATGGGATGTCTTTCAATTGGGGAATGGCTGAACAAACTGTGATATATGATAGTGATAGAATACTACTGTACTATAAGAAATGATGAACTGTTTGATTTCTATAAGAACTGGAAAGACCTCTATGAAATTATGCAGAGTGAAATGAGCAGAAAAAGGAGAACATTGTACACAGTAACTGAAATATGGTGGGATGATCAAATGTAATAGACTTTGCTACTAACATCAATGCATTGAATCAGGACAATTCTGAGAGTCTTATAAGAAAGAATGCTATCCACAGACAGAGAAAGAACTGTGGAAGTAGAAATGAAGAAGAAAACATATGATGTGTCACTTATTTATATGGGTTTATGATTTGGGATTTTAGTTTTAAAAGATTGAACTATTACAAAAATGAATAATATGGAAATGGGGTTTAAGTGATAATACATGTACACAGTGGAACTGCTTATCAACTCTGGAAGGAGGAAGGGAAGAGGGAAAGAAGACAACATAAATCATGTAATTATAGGAAAAAATAATTTTAAAAAGTTTTTTTAAGTTTACAATCTAACAAGAGAAGTGTCATGTACATACAGATGTTTACAGAATGTACAACATAGTTACAAGGTAAACTAGAGGGGAAGGCACTAATGATATAACACAATTATACCCATATATACAAAAGATACATACAACATAGCTACAAGGTAACCTGTATAGGGTAAGGCACTGGTGATGTGATGGGATTGATATGAATAATGGAGAGAGTCAGAGAATATGCTAGTGAAATGATGGGAATGATGGAGATAATGAACTCAGAGAATGTGTAGGAGGAATAGTGTAGATAACTAATAATTGATGGGATCATGGAAGGGTAGCACTGAGATGAGCTTTGAAAGAAAAAGGATTCAGAAAAAATGACATTTCAGACATGAGGGGAAAATTTGGGTAAATGAAAGGAGATAAAATGCCAAGTTCAGGAAACAACTAGCAATCTAATTCTTTTGGAATATAACTGTATATGTGAAGAGGAATAAAATAAAACAAGACTGAAAAGACAAGGGATACCCTGCAGGTATCCCCAGTGGGCACCTTCAGCAGCCTATTCAAGTACTCGTCTCCATGCTCCCTGTGGACATCCTCCTATAATTCACTAACTCAGGCTCTGTCCTAACCTCCAACCTACTACACCATGACTTCTTAGAACTCAGCCACTTTCCTGAAATAGTACCTTCCTACACTTCTAGGGATTTGGTACAGGCAAAGGCTATTATATGAAGTTGTAGAGAGGGCATTAGAAGAAAACAATTAGGAAAAAAGATGGGTATTCAAATGTGTAAAGTATAAGCAGGGAGTTGGTCACTTGGTCACAAATGGTTTTGGTCACAGCAACTGAACACACCATCTCCTGACCCCAGTAGGAATGCAATCCATTAGGGGAACTGTACCTATATAACCACCTGCAATCAGCGAGTCCTTGAAATATAGTCTGATTAGAATATCTGAAAATTCAAGAAGTTGAAAAATAGAACCAGAGAGAAAATGAAGCAGATTCTGATAAAATGCTGTACTACCTTATGAGTAGAGCTACCATATGGATGAGGTTTTGGGAAAATTTTAAGTAAGTATCACAGGAAAGTAAATGTTAACTGAAAATATATTTTAATTAAATTTTAAATATTATAAGGATCTCATTTGTTAAAAACCATCAATTTCCTCACAGTTCATAAACAAACCATTACTATGCAGTCATTGGACAAGAAAGTCAGTCCTCTGTTATTATGCTTGCTTTAATATCACTCCAAGAAAACATATTTATACATATTTTTCTTAAAACATTTTATAAAACTTAAAGCTAAGTATAACTACTAATTTTATAAATCCACTTTTTTTTTAAAGTGGAATATGTGGGGCAGTTAGGTAGCTGAGAGCCAGGCCTAGAGATGGGAAGTTCTCGGTTCAAATCCTAGTTGTGTGACCCTAGGCAAGTCACTTAACCTCCATTGCCTAGCATTACCACACTTCTACCTTAGAACCAATACACAGTACCAATTCTAAGACAAAAGGTAAGAGGTTCCTTTTATAATTTTTAAATTGGAATATGTGGTTCCTAATAAGGAGCAATGAAATGAAAACCAGCAAATATGAATAAATATATTTTTGCTAAAATAAACATTCACAATTCCACCCTATGCATCCCATACCCAAAAATAAACTTTACCTCTAGGCTGCACTGTCAAATGCACAGCCACCCTCTGAGAGCCTATGATATTGACAGCTTGGCATTCATATTGTCCCTGGTCATGAAGGGCAACGCTTGAAATCCTCAAAGTTCCCGATGAAAGAACTAAATGTCTTCTATCTACTGAGAGTTGACTCCCTGAAATACAGTGGAAGTAAGTTGTTTGGCACTATAACACAAGAGCAGTATAATGTAGTAGGTAGAGAACTGGCCACAGAAAGAGCATCCTGTTCTTAAAACCTATCTCTGACACATACTGGGAGGGGGGTGCAGGAACCAGTTGAAATCTGCCCTAGAGAGAGAACTGTTAAATTTTCAGTGTGAACATTTATACCTTGTAAATTGGAAAACACTTCAGATCGGGTTTTATTTATTTGCTTTGTTCGTTGACTACGCTTAAGAAAGTAATGGAGATAATGTTAATAATGCAAATCAAACTTAAAAGCATGTCATGCTGCAAAGATCCAGTTGTTAAACATTTACCAGCACATCTCCAGTATACACTGCTATGTGATCTTTGACAAATGATTTAATCTTTCAGTGTCCTAGGAAATTCCCTGAGACTGTTTTGGATATCAAATGCTGATCTCTTTGGTAGAGGGAATTCTTTGTCAGGAAATACTAAGACCAATTAAATCATGAGTACATTTTTTTTAAAAGGAACATACAATGATATAACAAGTGATTTAAAATAGGTAGGAAGTTATGAATTTGGCAACCTTTGACAACACTTTTTTGATTACCAGTTTGAGAAAGCAAGCATTATAAAAGTTTATTCAATAACGAGTTCAAGTCAAAGATTATCAACCTTTTATTCCAAAGGCCCAAAGTTCACTCATCATTAGTCTCCTATCCTGTAATATTAACTCTTTATATGTGTGAACTTATAGGGAGATTCCCTTAGTGAGGATATCAAATAAAATCAAGAGTTCATTATATGTGATATGTCCCCTGGCCCTGGACCAGTGCTGCTTTTCCTGCTTACTTCAGGGCAAAATGTGAGAGATCCAGTATGTACCCATGTACTAAGGAGATCAGATATCCATTGCAATCCACTTTTGCCTGGATCAAACCCAAGAATGTTGCAGGAAGAGACTGAAATTCAAAAGAGGAAGTTTCCTTGGGCCCAGCACTTATCTATTTGATGCTGTCCAGGATACGATATCATTTTATGGGCAATCAGAATTAATAAAATTACCAAATAACATAATTACCTAACAAAGTATGGAAGAAACAAACATACATATGAGCACAGTACAAATATAAAAGTTTGTAATATGTCAGAAAAAATATTAAAAGCAGTGCAAGAAAGTTTAGACTTAGATTGAAAGCTTTTCCCCCCTTTTACATACAATTCTACCTCCCCTAATCTACTCAACCCCTACCATGGCTTTCCCAAAACACCTCTTGCTTGTCTTCTGATGTCATTTGGCAACTTAGTTTAACTTAACCCAGATGGGCCCAAAGTAGAGGGAATGGCTGGGGAGAGAGATTATTATAAATTTAGAATAGGATATTTTACTGCCCCACCTATGAAGTCAAGTTTTTTTCAGCATTTGAGGCAATAATATGTAGTACACACAATATAGTCATGGAAGCACTGCACATATGGGACATTTAGGTGTTGAAAGAAAGCAAGTCATGTCTCAAGACCAGAGGGTTAACTTTTGAAAGATTCAACTCATCTAAAAAAATGTCCTAAGCAGGAATAAAAAAAAATTGAGCATATGAATATACAGAATACAATATAAAAAAATTGTACCTTCCATAATTTTATCAGTGTTTTTAGTGTTAGAAAGAAGAAAATGAGAAATACAATACTGGAAATCTCACCTCCTTTTGTCCAGGCAATAACGGGTTGTGGATAGCCTTGTGCTTCACACTGGAAATCAACAGTTTGGCCCTCAATAACCACTCTGTCTTGAGGAGTAACAGTGAAATGAGGCACAGCTACATAGAGAAAATAAATTATTGAAAAAATTAAGTCAAAGGGGAAAAGAATACTTGCAAAATATTATGACATAGGTATAAATTACTATTTTTAAAAAGTGTATTAGGCAACACTTCCTTCTATATTCTGCATATTATTTTTAAAATATGAGTCGTATGATTTCCTTGAATCTCTTTTAGACCACTACCCTTCTCTTAGTAGGAGTGATTATGAGAAATAGCATGGTATAGTGGAAAATGCTGGTTTGTTGTGTCAGAAAACCTGGGACCAAGTATTTACTCTATCTAACCTTTTCTCTAAGAGTTTCATTTTTGTCTTGGTATAGAAATTGCCAGGTATAAAATTTCTACAAATGAATTATATTACTGGGTATGTATAAACTCCTTTGTATAACATTCAAGGGTATCCCATGATCTATTGGGACTACCTAATCTTTCTAATTTTATTTCTTCTTCTTGCCCCTCTGGTCACAATAAACTATTCTATGCCTCACTCTTTCCCCTACCAATAAAGTAGAACCCATAATTTCTAGATACAGTCCAATTCTATTTCTGGATAGCTGTTAGCAAGTGTTACTCTTAAAGATGTCATTTCTTTACAGAAATTACAAATCAAACTTTATCTGATATATATATATATATATTTCAAATGTGTTTTTTCCAATTGGTCTCTATTATGTTTATTTCACCATACTGTTCATCCTTAATGATAATAATAAAATCTAGAGTATTAGTTAATCACGTTGCTTCTTTCACCTCTTAGGGAGATGAAATTATCATTAAAGCAAGTCAAGAAGTTATCAGCTGCTCAGTTTTTAGCAGAGAAAGTCAAAGAAACTTATCATCTCTACTGGTATGTGCTTCTGTGTCAGGGTCACCATCTACTTCTCAAACTTCTCATTCCATTTATTCCTTCTGACTGCATTGAATATAATAAATTCTCACCACAATATCACTTGTTTTTCTGCCAGGTGACCTCTATAATCCATTACTTCCTAGTTCTATGTAGTCCATATATAATTTGTTTCTGTCACATCTTATATGTGACTTGTATACCCTACCATTGACAGATCCCAATAATGATTTGTCTCACCAAAAGTCTCAAATTAATATCCCTCCAACAAAGTTTGTAGTTTACCCTGTTTGCTAGTTCAGTTCCATCTTCATTTCATAAGCACCTACTCTCTTCAAGGCACTAAGCTAGGTGGTCAGGAAATAAAGGCAAAAACAAAACTGTCCCTTGCCTTCAAGGAAGTGACATTCTACTGGAGACTAGTCAGTAAAGTTGAAGTATGTGCAAAATAATTTCAAGATGCAAAGACAACTGGAAGGAGGTGTTGGGGGAGACTAGGAAAGGCCTCATGTAGGAGGTTAGCACCTAAGCCATACTGTAAAGGAAATTAGAGATTCTATGAGGTGGAGCTAAAGAATGAATACTTCACAAGGTGAGGTGATGGACAACAGAATAGAATGTGAAAATATTAGCTAATGAGCTAGTTTAACTGGAAAAATAATTCAAGAAGAGGAAAATACAAAAGACTAAAAAGGTAGCTAAAAGCCTGATTATGGATGAGGATTTTTATCATTTCCCATAGGCAATAGGAAGAAACATAAGATTTTTAAGAAGTCAAGAGTTATATTTCAAGAATAGAAACTTGGCAATTTGGGGAGGATCAATTATAATGGGGAAGAATAAAAAGGAGACCAATTAGGAAACTGTTGCAATAGTCTAGGCAGGAAATAATAAAGGCCTGAACTAGATTAGACGAGATAATAATAAAATAATAATAAAAGAGAAGACAGCTGTGATTGATGTCATGTAAGTAAATTTACAAGATACCTCCACTGATGGAATAAATGGAGAAGTAAGGGAGATGGAAAAGTCAAGCATAATTGTGATGTTTCAAATCTGAGTTACTGGAAGGATAATGATACCATCACTAGAAATGGGAAAGGCTGAGGATAGTTTTGTTGGGGAATATAATGAGTTCCATTCTGGGTAATGTTGACTATTACCTTATGGTACCATCTTGTCAAATGTTACCCTCCACATATTTGTGTATTTTTAATAGTTGCTTATTCTTTTTTTCCAATTCAATCAACAAGCATTTTGATACATTTTTATACAGAAATAAAATAAAAAATATATTTTATATATAACATAAAATATATATTTCCATGTTCATCATGTTGTGAAAGGTGGCATATTGCTTACACTAGACAAAACTTCAACATGAAAGTAGTAAAGAATGATGTTTCAATTTGTATTCAGACCTGATCTGTTCCTTCTCTGGTGGAAGATAACCTTTTTTTTTATTATAAGTCTCTTGGAACTATCCTGGACCTTTGCCTTGTTAAAAATTTGAAATGCAGGCTAATTTTATCTGAAAATTATTTATGTAAACCTAACTAGAAAAAGATGTAGTTCCTATTACTTTTTTCTGTGATACAATAAAGATAACACTAGCTCTGTAGTCAAAGAACCTGGATTAAAATGGTACATATTATCTGTATGCCCTCACACAAATTATTTAACCTTGGAACTGAGTCATCTCATCTGGAAATTGGAGGTATTGAACTAGGTGGCCTCTGGAGTCTCTTTCTGCTCCAGAACTCTGATCCTATGATAGAAGTTTCTGAAATACATACAATGACCAGAATTACCAAATTACCAGAACAAAGCAATCCTTCTTGAGGGTCATTAACTATAGCTATGCTTATATGACTATAACAGACATGCTAAGAACTATTATAATTACTTAACTGAACTAACGAACCATGCATCATCAATAAGCAGTGAACATTTTGATTGGACTAAAAGACTTCAGTTAGCATAGTTCTATGAAAGTTCTGATGCAGTGAATTCTAAAGAGAATATATAATATAAGCTCAGGGGTTTGTGCTGGAAACAGCTCAAAAGAATTTTGAAAGTCAATTGTTAAATTTTTTTAGTATGAATATTTACACTTCAGAAATTGGCACACTCTAAAAGCAGGTCTTGGTTTATCATTTTAATGACTGTCTAGATTTAAGAAAGTGTTGATAATACAGTCAAACTTAAAAGTATATTGCATACTTTTTTCTGGAGAATTCAGTTGTTAGGCATTTATCAAAATACTCTTGTATTGCTCTATAAACAGTGTTTGAGCTTATCAGGAGTACATTAAAAGGCTCAAGGAATGAAACTATCACCTGGTTGGAGGTCTGGTAACTTAAGGATAAAAGTAGCAATCACAACAACAAAAACAATAACTTGTATTTATATTGTGCTTTAAGATCTTCAAAGTACTTTATTTGAACCCTTGAATAAGTCTGAATATTTTTCATTCATACAGCAAACCTGTATTGAGTGTCTATAGCATAGAACAGTAAAAATGATATTGAATTTGGAGTGAGAAACTGAATTCAAGGGTTTGGCTTCTTTGAAGTTAGTCAATAATCAATAGACATTTATTAAGTGCCTAGTATATTATAGTCACAATGCTAACACCTATAGATACCAAAAAAGATGGAAAAGACAAGCCCTGTCCTCAAGGAGCTGACAAAGATCCAATAAAATAACATCTTTCATCAGAAGTCTTTCCCAACCCCTCCCTCTAGTGCCTTTCCTCAGTTAATTATTTTCTCTTTATCCTGTATATATTTTGCTTTACATATATTTGTTTTTATGTTATCTCTTCCACTGAGCCTTAAGTCAAATTCTGAGTTCAAATGCAGCCTCAACACTTACTAGCTATATGACATTAGGCAAGTCACTGAGGGCACTGAGTGGTTAGATGTTTTTCACCCATCATATCACTTTGTCTGTCTCAATTTCCTCAATGGTAAAATAACAATAATAAAGCAACTACTTCCTTGTTGTGAAGATCAAACATGATTATTTTAATATTTTTAGCACAATACCTGGCACAAATTAGGTGCTATGTAAATGCGTATTTCCTCTCACTCTCCTTCTAATAATGATATGTCAAGCACATTACAGAGGAGTTTCATATATGGATTGAACTAAATGGCCATTAAGAATGGTAAACTCAAATTTTGTGGTCACATTTTATTAACAATTCAGGTTGCATTTGAGTTGAGCAATGGAAGATTTGTACAGTGTCACTAAATTGAGATCTATTTATTTACCCATAACTTTAGGAGAAGGGAAGGCATTGATGGATTATTTTTAAAACACCTTAGAAAAACAAAATTAAGCATTATATTAATTTTACCTGTAAAAAAATTAAGATATATGAATATGCAAAAAGAAGTTTCAAAAGGATCCAAACTAATGCAGTAATGGAAGAAGGGCTGAAATGAAAATCTAGAGATCTGGGTTACATTTAACCCTGGAACTGTTAGTATAACCTTTTGCAAGCCACGTAAACTTGCTCAGCATTAGTTTTCTTACTGAATATAAAGCAGAAAGATAATGGATTATATCAGATAACCATATTAAGATCCATTTCAGCAATAAAATTCTATTATTTGCAAACATTTCTTTTTTCTAATTTTGATGGCACTCACCTTGCACAATGATGTATGCCGTTGCATGGATGCTATCTACATTGTTGGCTGCAAAACAAATATACTCCCCACTATCTTCCTGGATTACTTTTTCAATGTAAAGACCACCAGAAGGAGTAATATTGACACGTGGATCAGTTGGCAAGGGTGTTCTGTCACCTTTTGTCCAGGTAATTCGAGGTAGTGGGTGGCCAGTAGCACTGCATTCTAAAGTAACACTTTCTCCAACCAACACCTCTGTGTTCTGTGGCTGGATGACAAAACTGGGTCTAGCTATTCCAAGAACACGAAAGAAAGAGAAAAAGAAATTAAAGCCTTGAAACCATTTCCAATGATTTAATACACTGCTTTGTTTAAAAATTGGAATAGAAGGAAATACTCTCTTTGACACCAGTTTCATCTACCTTTGCAATGGATAATACTCAAAGGATGTCAAAAACAAAATTAGAACAAATGATTTTTTTAAGTGCCATCTTAGCTTGGAGGAAAACAACTCATTAATTTAAGATCAGATGTGGTCTGAGTTACTGTTGCTCTCTTAAAGGTCGGACCTTTCAAGGTTTTAAACATACTGCTATTCTATTTTTCTTGGCATAGCATGGAAGAACTTAATTAATTTCTCAGGAAGAAAAACAAATTTAGCAATCCATTTTAAACTATTCAATTCTATGTGAATCCTCTCCTTCTTTGAATAAATGTACAACTTTAAAGGAGACAAATTGGCTTCAGACACTAGGTGTGTGATACTGGGTAAGTCACCTAACCCTATTGGTCATTTAATGTGCCATAGCTTCAATTTCCTCTCCTGTTAAATGGGATAATAATAGTACCAATGTCACAGGGATTGTACAGATCAAATGAGATATAATTAAAACTCTTTATAAGCAAATTAAACTAACATATAAATGTGAGCTATTATTATTGTGATTTTGATGATTTCTTATTTTGCAGTGGCATAAATGGTAATGTTAAAGAATTTCTTTATATAAATTACTACCTTTTGCAATATGTTTTGTGTTCCAGACCTCCAAATGATTAAAATTACAAATAACAAAACTCTTACTAGTTTTCATCTTATATTATCTTTCGCAAATCATGACAATTGCCCGTAAACAATCCAAAAAGTTGCTTTTAAGAGTATTTAAATTTTTGCCCATGAAGTAACTTATAAATATGTGTTTTATGTGCTATGAAAAGTACATTAGCAAGTAACGAGTTAAATAGACAAAGAGTCTTGCTTCAGCAGCATAATATTCCATTGAAATGCCATAGATTATTATTATGATTATTATTATCATTGCCACAAGGCTTTTTAGAGGTAAAGATGATAATACTAACACATAAAGAGGGCAGTTTGGTGGATTATGAACCAGGCCTGAAGACAGGTGGGTGGGGGGTGGGTCCTTGGGTTCAAATATTACCTCAAATACTTCCTACTATGTGACCCTGGGCAAGCCACTTAACCCCTATTGCCTAGCTCACCGCTTTTCTGCTTTGGAACCAATATTTAATAATAATTCCAAGATAGTAGGCAAGAGTTAAAAAAAAAAGGCATGCTATATACCTTGATCTACTCTGCCCTCCATCTCCCCCCCCCCCAAGCAACAATAAAGGGTCCAAGAATCCATTAAATAATTTAGGTCCCAAACACATTCTTGTGACCAGAATCCAATGTTAAATACCTAAATGTCCAATGTACATTGGACCATAGTTGAATTGGACCACAGAATACAGCAGGTCAAACTAGATCACCTGTTTTTAATTTCCCAGCTTGGCTTCCTCAGTCTTGTGATACTAACAAATAAGCAACCTAATATGAATTAATATAATCCTGGAGGCTGGAAAGAGTAAGGCCTTGGTTAAAAAGGAAAATTGCTTAAATGATATCAGCTTACCTGGAGAACCAAAGTATCTAAGGGTGACTTCCTGAGTTTTTACTTCTCCTGCTACATTTTTTGCCATACACTGGTAAATTCCTTGGTCTGTCTCCTGAGTGTTCTGAATCATCAGAGTTCCATCATCTAACAAGTTTAAACGGGAATCTGTTTTCATACTCAGCTCGTTACTGTAAAGATAGAAATCTAGTGGGCTAACATGTTTTTAAGCACACAAGCAGAAGTGATGCTTCTAATCATAAAGAAAGACACTTGGGAATTCTTAGGGAAACCTGGGGCTAGAATCTGCCCAAATCCCAAAATGCAGTCCCATCTCAAACACTCCTCACCATCTCAAGACCACCCCTTCTTGGGTAGTCCTGTGTAAAAGGTAGTCCATAAGAAAAAGCTACATGATTATAGTTTTTGGACTAGAATATACATTCTTTGAATACAGAGACTTTTATTTCTGTCTTGGACGATGCCTTGTAGTCGCTGCATAATACATATTTGATAAATGGAATTGAAATATAGGTTTAAAAATTTTTAAATGGACAGAGATCTAGAAACAATAATAATTGCACCCAAGAGATAGAAGAATTAAAGAGATAGAACCTTTTTCTGGGACCTGGTTGACTCAAAGTTTAAAACTAAAATATAATTACAAACAGAATAAAAAATAATCATTTTGATATAAATGATAAAATTTGCACATGCTTAACTCCACCCACTCACTCACTATCACACTTTTATAACAGACAACAAATTGTTACTATTCCCAAACTAACTTAAAATACCTCCTCTGCTTACACATGTGTGATTCCCAAGGTACTTAATGGCTTTATCTTTCACATGACTTTGAAGATTACTTTAGACAGTTATAATCTATAACTGGATTCCTGCCACATTCAATTGTCTTTACACATTCCATTCCTACTTTGCTTGGTCATGTAGTTAAGTCAGCCAGCCAAGGACAAAGGAGCTATCACATATTGCCACATGGCCTTTCTTAACCCACAGATTACCTTCTTGTTTGGATGTGAATTTGTTTTAGATCATCATTGATTAGTGCACAAAAACAGAAATCACAGATTTTTACCAAGATCATGGTTTGCAGCAAGAGGTAAAAGTCTGAATGTTTAAAAAAAAAAAGGTAAGATATTGGATCTTACAGATAAGAATGAGAAAAAATATCTTTTCTAGATCGTTAATAAAAACTATTTTTAAACAGACAAAAGGTATTGTTTTTCACTTATAAAGTAAATGCAATCTTCAGTGTCTAAAGTATTATAATCTTTAAGAAAAACTACAAATAAATGAATATTTTGCTGGAAGGAAAAGTTTACATGAAAAAATTATCACTAAATATCCCATCAGGGAAAAAATTTCCTCCAGTAGATTTAGCATAAAATTTCTAACATTTAATAGGGATAAAAAGATCATTTTTAATACCTATTTTCTTTAGTTATCCCCCTCCTGTCTCCAAACATTCTCTACTGGTAGTCCATGTTACATACAAACAAACTGTCTTCTCCCCACCAATCAACCAAAGAATCTTCTGTTCCTTAATCAGTCTACTCTTGAAATGTCCTAACCTGTAGGAAGCTTTATTGCCTGATTTGGGAAATATCGGCTATATCAGATTCCATGAGTGGGAATCCTTTTATTATCCCTTCACTGTCAATTAATAAGATGAATTTATCTAACACATGCTTATGATATGATCATTTACTATAGTTAATGTAATTATTTTCCTGCCTTATTTGGTTGTTTTTGTATTATCTACATGTCCATTTGCACCCAAGTTCTTTGAGATTAAAAGTTCCTGCTTTCTTAAATAAATTTGTGTGGTTATTAATACAAAAATCAGGGTGTTTGAAGTTAATTGACTTCAATTCAACAAACATTTATTAAACTTCTACACTATGCATGGACAAACAAAAATAAAAATGATCTCTGCCCTAGAGGAACTTAAAATTAATGGGAAATACATACATGGCAAATATATGCCAATAAATACAATGTATTTCAATGTCATATGAAATAATTTTCAAGGGAAGAAAACATTAATAACATAGTCAATCTGAAAGTCTTGGTTTGGGAGCAAGCATCTAACATTAATAACATAGTCAATCTGAAAGTCTTGGTTTGGGAGCAAGCATCTAACATTAATAACATAGTCAATCTGAAAGTCTTGGTTTGGGAGCAAGCATCTAAACCAGTATTTTGAAGACTGGTAAAGAGTCCATGAGGCAGTGATGAGGAGGAAATGAATACCATAAGTAAGAGTCCAATTGGGAAAGTCATGTAGATGAGAGAGAGGAAGTTAGGGGTAAGTGATAACTAATTGGATATTTCGACTGAAATGGAAACTGTGTCAAATCTAAGTAATATAAAATAGGGGAAAAAAGGTAGGTTAGGATAAAGGCAGAGTTATGAGGCTGGGAATTTGTTTTGTATACTAGAGGCAACAGGGAGCTACTAAGAATTTTTTAATAGAGTGACAAATTTGGGTTTTAGAAATATCAATTTGTCAGCCATGTGGAGAAGGGGATCATTAATATTATTGTAATTTTGGAATGTAATTTCATAAATGTACAAAGAAGCAAAAGGTACATACATTATTTATTGTTCCTGATAACTCTCAAAATTGCTATGTGGAATTCACAGGAAAAGTCCTTTATTTTTCACAAACACTGAATTTATGTGCCTAATTTTGGGCTTTTCCCCCTATTGTGCTACTATCAAATGGGGATAAATAATGCAAACATTTAGGTCTTTGCTCTTCTCCTCTCAACATTATCCATTTGGATTTGGCTTTGAAGAACTTGCATCCTAAGATACATTAGACATAACTAGGTTTCACAAGTTGCAAAAATAATTGTAAACTATATCTCTTAGTACTTCAGGTTTCCTTTATCCACTCAAAATGCTTACTCAGAAGAGGCTATCAACTAAGAATTGACAGATAGAATCTATATGAAGATATTTGTGGATGTGGAGAGTCAAGAATGGGAAATCAAAAGGTGGTGTTTCCCAATTTAGAATTAAAGGAAATCTTTTCTAAAACCATGTTTAGAGCTTAATTATGTTTAGTTCAGGAAAAGATGCATGCAGAAACCACTACAGTCCCAGATGGATACTCAAATTTCTCCCTATATGACACCCTCAAACCTTAAACAATAAATATGGAAAGAAATCATCCCATATATTCATTTGGTACCGCTGACCTTAGACCACATAGACTTGAAAATTTTAAAGGGGAACAGAAGTCAGAGAAAATAAAAGAGAAGTTTGAGGGAAACAAATTGAATCTGAGCACAAGTAAAAGGTCTAGCTCTTCTTACCACTGCACCCAAATAGCTATAAGTAACATATTGTATTCTTGATCTATTCCATTGTATAGCTAGTCAGAGGCAATCAGTTAACAAATATTTATTAAAATTTTATTCTGTGCTAAGCACTGGGAATACAAAGTAAAACAAAAACATGGAGCCCTTATGATGGTCATATTCTGATTAAATAGAATGTATTCTACTATTTGGGGAAAAAAGTGCCTAAGAGAAAATGCACTCTAACTTAAATCAAAGTATAGTTGTTAATCTGACTGAAGATTTTTTTAAACTCCCATGAGTCTTTGCTTATAATTTCAAAGCCCTACCAAAAAAGGGCAGGAAAGATAAAAATGAGATGATGAAAAAGTAGCACCTATTTTTTTCTCTAAAGGGAAGAAAAAATGTGGGTTTTAAAAACTCAGTAAAAATGGTAGATGGTGATTGTTTCACGTGTAAAAATATTAAATATCTACTGTACTCATCAAATTATTTTTCTTCCTCCAACTTACTTGTTTCGAAGCCAAATTATTTCTGGTTTGGGATTGCCTTCAGCTCTGCAAGTGAAATAGACTGTATTCCCAGAGGTCACATCCACATCCTGAGGCTCTGATGTAATCCTTGGCCTTTCTGTATCAAGAAATGAAAAGGAAACATTACTTCCTTTAAAATTGTCAAGTAAAAGTAAATGGGGATATTTTGCCTTTATAATTTTTTCAAAAAATGTGATGAATGCATCATGTCAAATATTTTAAGAAACTCTACAAATGGTTCCCTGAACAGAATTCTAATTTGTACCATGACTACAACAAATGAATTTTAAAAATGCTTATTAAGACCAGTCTCTAAGAAATTTTATAGATTAATAAAACCAAGAAGGTTTTATAAAGTGAATATCAGATGTAATCACTCCTATTGTAGGCCCCATATTTCCTGAATGATTTTCTAGCAGCAAACCTGGAATGCATGAAAAAAAGTAAAAAACGAGATCCAGCATAAGATCACACACAGCTCTGCTGCCTTCAACAGACAAACCTCTCTATTAACTAGCTAACAGGGATAAACTCAATTTTTTCTTTCATATTTATATAACCCTTTATGGTATATGAATATTTCCTAATAACAATCCTGTTCAATAAATAGAGCTAAATATTATTACCTCTACTTCATAAATGAGGACCCAATAAACCATAAAACATTCAATTTTTATTTTATTTTGTTCTCATACTTGCTAACTTTTGTATCACATCCATCCACTTGTATTTCTCTGGATAAAAAGAATCAGGACACCAAATGAAAGGCAATTGGAAATAGCTTAAACTCTCTCCAACAATTCAAACTCACAAAACATCTCTATGCCTAGGTATAGTGATGGATTCAGAAGAAATGAGTTCAAATCTCCATTTCACTATTTACTATATGACCTTGAACCCATTATTTCCCTTTTCTGGGCAAAGCTTCATCATCTACAAAATAAAAAGTTGAGAATGAATGTTCCATTAATTAGAGATATTCCATTTCTAATTTTATACAGATATTCTTAAGCAGTAAGAATAAAAATTAATTATTACAAAACCAAGTGCCTGTGGCTCTTCTACATGAGACAAATTCAAATGCCAACAAAGAAAAAGAAACAAATTACCTTAATGAAATAATAATTAATGAAATTGTAAACACAAATTGGTGGCCAAGGACTTCTTATTCATTTCTAGTCAAATTATCAGCTATGGTGTCTACCTATTCTGCTTCTATTCTCCTTTCTTTAATGCATTCTTCTTCACACCAGGTTAAGCAGGCCTCCTTTGGAATTATTGTAAGGAGTTCTCTCTCTTCATCTTTCCAACTTATTCTTTCACTGTTTCTCCTGTAGAAATCTCTAAGGAATAGTAGGCAAGCAACTCTGCAGCACCCATGGGAGTATATGTGTGTACATATTTATACACACATGCATGTGTACATGTGTGTCCATTAGGCTCTCATTTGCTGAAATCTCAATACACATGAATTCAGGTATATACAATTGGCATTTAAAAAAATTAAGGCAGAAAAATAAATAAAAATGCTTAATTATGTGCTAAATCTTGTAAATCTTGAAATCTCTCAGACTTGTGAATGTTAAAAATTTTCCCATCGGGGAATTCTTAATTGGAACAAATTCCCTACTGAGAAACATTCCCCATTTTGATGTGAGAACTCGCCAGGATCAGAAATGGGAGGACCTCTACTCCAACAGTACTTAAGACTGCTTTAGGGGAGAAAACTCCTTGCTAAACAATGAAAGTACTTAGACCCATACTTATAATGAGGCAAGGAGTTCTTTGAGCCAGGCCTGTTTTTAGAATTGATACAATGGGATGCTAGGTACCTAAAAGGGTCGGGCAAGTTTTCTCTTGATGAGATTAGTTGACTCAGCTGTGTTTTCTCTCCTTCAGACTTACTGAGGAGATTTGGTCAACTTAGCAGGAATTTAGATGGGCAGTCGTTTGGAAAGCATCTACAGTGATTGGTAGATGTAGGGACTTAGGAGAGATGACATGGGAGAAAAACCCAGATATAAGAAAAAGCAGAATCTCTTGAGGAGAAATCCTTTTGGAGGATCTCTGATGAGGATCGCTTGGGAAGAATCTCTTGATAGAGGCTCTGGAGAAAGGCCCTTTGGAACAGTCTCTGGCTGGAAGGCTCTCTGGTGAAGTCAGCTGAGATGGAGCTGGCCTGGTGTCACTAGAATCCTTGTTTAGGCAGACCTTGTGGTGAGTGTTAAGACTGACTGATTTCTCTCCTAAGACTCAGGTCTAGGCCATATTGGCTTGAGGTCCTTCATACTTATTCCTTTCTTACTCTCTCTCTCTTTCTTTGATTACTCATTGTATTGTTAATTAAAATCTCTATAAAACCCAATTGACTTGGGTATTTGAATAATTGGGAATATTTCCCTGGTGACCACCTTATATTTGATTTTAAACCCAAGACACTGTAGTGAAACATATTTTCTGCGGTCAAATTTACTCACCCTCCCTTATATCTATCACAATTTATATCTTCCACCATTTTAACTCACTACAGTTTAAGACCTCAACCATTTTAAATCTCACAATCTAAACCATTTTCCTAAGAAGTATAAAGTCTCACAGCAATTCACCCAATCATGCTCATTCTCCAGGTAAGAAATATTAGTGTAAACTGCAACACTGTTTTGCACCAAACTTTAGCTTCTGCATCAATCTTCGTCTAGAGTTTCTGTTTGTAAAAAAGTCATGTCCATGTCAGAGCTCTACTTCTCTTTGCTTCATTAACACTCGTCATTAATAATGGCCCCAAAGTACAAGAGTGGTGAATTTGTAGCTCTGAAAAACGTAAGGAAAGTCGTAAATCTCTAGGTATGTTTGTATCAGAAATACTTACTTACTATTATGTGAGATATTCAGCTTTAAAGAAAGGCCTTGGAACATATTGGTTGCATAAAATGAGGTCTTATTATACAGTGGTACCTTGATACACGAGCACCTTAAGTCATAAGCAATTTGAGATACGAGCAGTCATGATCAGGATTTTTTGCTTCAATTCAAAAGTGAATATTTGAACCACAAGCTTCCACCACTCTCCATTAGATAGCCTGCTGAACATTCAGTTTCACAAGTTTCATGAGGCTGTCTCATTTAGTTCAGTGTTTATCTGGACATACAAGCATCTGTATTGAATTGCTTTTGCTTCCTTCCTTATTTTTGTCTTTATATCAGGCTTTTTTTGGCAAATTTCTTAACTTTTAACCATGAGTCCTGATGATGGAGTAATTGAAGGAGTTGCAGCAGCAGCAACAGCAGCAGAAGGAGATTTTGCAGGAAATTAGTTGGAGGAGCACCAGGTAGATGAGTTAGTCATTAAAGTGAGATTAAGATAATGTTGAGGATTTGGGGAAAAAAATTAAAGTTTATTGAAAAAACACACCCAGAAAAAGTTGCAACAGGTCGTACTTTGGAACTGTGTAACATTTGTTTCACACATTAATGAAACATTCTGAAAGGAAGGAAGAAACAAAGTTCCATGGAATGGATTTTGTTAAAACAGCCTCTAAGTGAAATCAAGGAAAGTGTGGCAAAACAGCCAAAATTAAATGAAGAAAAATGATAATTAAGTAAGTAAAAAAAATAGCATTTAAGTTTAACAGTAAAATTACATGTCATAAGTTATGTATATGGTCAATTTTGCTTTTAAATGTAGCATTACATTTGTAGAGAATAAGTTATGTTCAGCAATGGCACATGAAATGAAAACCTCCTCAGCCAGCATCTTCACCTGACATTGAAGGTAAATAATATTTCATAAGACAGTGTATTTATTTATATGTTTCTTATTATCTGCAAATATATTTATTTGATATTTATAAAGAACATTTTCATATTTAAAAGCTTATATATAAAACAAAAAAATATTCATGTGTTTTTTTGGGGCCAGAACAAATTACTTGTATTTCCATTAATTTAAATGGGGAAATTCAATTTGACACACAAGTAAATACTTGGCCATGGAACCAATTAAACTCATGTGTCAAGGTACCACTGTATAAAGTCGTCCCTCGCTATGTAGTAATTCCCTTATCGGGGCTTCACTGTATCATGGGGTTTTTTTAAATATATATACATATATATATATATATATGTATATATATATATATATATATATATAATTCTGTATGCTGGAGTTACACTTAATGTGGCACATTATTGACTGATGGAATGAAAAGCAACCAACCACAGCACTGTGTTCTGTATCCAGGATGCTTATTGGCTCAGTGATTGTGGGTTATAAAGCGTAGAAAAGGTTTATATATGAGTGGAAAGGGTTTATAAAGCCTTAAAAATATACATATATATATATGATAAAATAAAATCAATATAACACTGCTACTTTGTGGATTTTAACTATTGCTGGGGTCTCTGAAATAAAATCCATGATAGGTAAGGGATCACTTTGTATATATATACATGTATACATATATATGTTTGTCTCTTAATGCATGCCAGAGACTAAATGAACAAATGCTAAAGGAAATCAAAATAAACAATATAGAAATTAGGAATCAACTATATTAAAATATTTAGTATGAGGAGCAGAATAAATTTAACAAGTTCTACCTCATGTTTTTATAAGATCGTTGAATTGAAAGCTTGGAAGAAACTTAAGACATGGTCTAATCCAACCACCTCATCTTACAAAGGATGAAACAGAAGTCCAGAGAGAAGTGACTTGAGCAAAGCTATCTAGTTTAGCCATCAGCAGAGCCAAAATATGAACCCAGGATGTCTGTGTCTAAATCTTGTGGTATTGCCAACTACACTACAATGCCAACATTATTTTTCCTTTTAGACATACAGCAAACACATTTTGGAAATAGCAGCTGTCAGGCTATGTAGTGATTAAATTTTGTCAATTATAGAAGTTCAAACATGGTCTTATCAATACACTTCCTGGGAATATCCAGAGAACATAAATAAAATGAAGAAAAATGAAAAATAAACATCTTATGTCATTGTCAAGTGTCAAAACAAATCAATTTATTTACCTTTTTATTTTTGCTAAATATGACCAAAGTTGAACAATTAAGCTAATATTTCCTAGCCATTTTCTCTTTGTTTTTTATTTGTCCAATTTAAAAAATATCTTTTTTTTTTACCATGAACTTAGAATGCTAAGGACCATGAGGCCAATCTATTTGCCTTAAAGTTGAAGTCTCTTTGTATTATCTTCCTCTATTAGAATGTGAGTTCCTCAAACACAAACATTTCACTATAAAAAGAATAACAAAAATATTGTGTGGGAAACTGTGAACTGTTAGATTTTATAAAAAAAAAAAGAAACACTCGTGTGTGTGTGTGTGTGCGTGTGCGTGTGCGTGTGTGTGTGTACGTGTGTGCGTGCGTGCGTGTGTGTGTACGTGTGTGTGTGTGTGTGTGTGCGTGCGTGTGTGTGTACGTGTGTGTGTGTGTGTGTGTGTGTGTGTGTGTGTGTGTGTGAAGCCATAAGAAAATTGTGATGTCATTACTTCAGCAACTCAGAAATCAAGCCTTTCTGGGCTGTTCTGCTGCCTCCAGTTGTCAATGTTTTTTGCTTCTTCAATTACCATATGTTGTATTTACTTTTCTTTATCCATAAGAGACAAAGTGATATAGTGTTGTTGAACCAGGAGCCAGAAAACCTGAATTCAAATCCTTTCTTAGGCACTTATTAGCTATGTGAAAATGGGTGATTTACTTAAGCACTGGTGAGTACCTCAGTTTCATCACTAAATAAATTCTGGAAAATAATATTTGAACTATTGGGTGGTGAGGAAGGAGCTTTGCACACCTAAGAGACCATATAAGTTACTACCACAGTAGAACATAAGTTCCTTGAGGGAAGACTGAATGTAGATTTTTGTATCCATCCCAAGTACCTGGAATACCTCCTTATACCTAATTCAAATGAATTGAATTTCAACAGCCAATTTATAATAGTTAATGAATAAGAGAAAAGACCTCAGGACTAGGTATTATCAAGGAGTTAAAACCTCATTCATAAATGCCATATGTAATAATTAAAATAAATAATTAAAATAAATATTTCTACCCCGATATATATATTTTATAAAGTTTATTGGAAAGGTAGACAAACGTTCCTAAGAAACCTGACCACATGGTGCTTAGCCTGCCAGTCTCTTCCTCATTCCTTCCTCACCTGCCTGCTCTGTTTTTCCCTTTCAATTCTTCTGCAGTTCTCTCCCAAGAAGCCCCCAGCCTTGACTTTTATTGGCATACAGAACGTACACAGACGCAACCCAGCAGCAGCTCTGCTATGTCAGGAATGTTTAATAGACAGGTAAAGCTCCTCAGGAGGGAGAGGGGATAAACTTCCTTGACACACATATCAAATAGAAAAGAAAGACCATAAGAAAACAAAGGAAACAGAATATGTCTCTATCACAAAATGCACACTGAATACTAGTTAAGAAAACAATGAAGAAGTTTTTTCCTTATCCCCTTTAGTAGTTTCTCCCATAATATCTAGAATGGTATTCCGAATACATTGAACAGCTAATACATGTAAACCAACATTTCCTTCCAGTCTCATTTTCTATTTTTTTTTCTCATTTATGATCCTTTCCAGGTCAGACATAGTGAAACTTGAGGACAGATGCAGTATTTACTACTATAATGCTAAACACAGTTTACAACCAGGAAAAGAATAAACTAGAGGCTGTTAGAATTGGCCCATCTGTAGACAAAAAGGCATGTCAGCTGATGAATGGGAATGAGGAGCCACACAAACTCTCCACAATAATCCAAACTGGCAAACAGCTGGTAAGAGTAATGGAATCAAAAGACCTCAGTTAAATCCTCATTATACTATTCACTATCTATGTGACCTTAAGCAAGTGATTTCCCTTCCCTATCAGACAAGAGGTTGAGAACAGAAGTTCCCTTAAAATCCCTTCGTCTCTAAATCCTATGATCTCAAGATGTATCTACTTATAACTGTTCAATTATACCACTATCTCTGGATATATCTCCAAAACCTTTCTACATTTGCTTTTGATCAGTTTGTATTAGTTGCAGAAAGTTCATTTCTCTTCCTTAAATCCCAGTCCCTATAGGGAGTGCAGGAGAAGATAAGAAACTTGTTATAGTAATAATCCAGTGAGGAAAAGAGTTGAGAAATCAGTAGCAGTTGATCTCAACAAAAAGCAACTAGCCTTCAGAAAAAAAAAAGAAAGAAAAGAAAAACTAAAAGTTGTATTACCAAAAAATGACACTAAGAAAATAGAAAATTGCAATTCCTTAGGAGCTTTCTGAAATTAAAAGTAGTAACTAGATATTGTATAGAATTGTGCCTAATAGAAACATTATACTTTTGTTTGCATTTTTGGAAACTAAAACACAATCACAAATCCAATCTGGTAATCTAATAGGGCTAATTTCAGTGCTGGAGCCACTTCAGATAAACTGATCTGGAATTGTGCCAAGAAAAAACTCACCACAATTTAGTTCTTCTGGTGTTATAGTAGCCACAGATCTCCCTTGGATCCTCCTGGGATATTCACAGGTAGCAGCTGCCTGGGCATTCCCCGACTCTGCATATGTCTTTAGCAGGTCTGCCAACCATAGGATTTCACAGTCACAATGGAGGGCATTTGAATCTAATCGCCTTTGGAAGAAGAAGAAATAGCCAGTAAAAATTAATCAAAATGGCCAAGAATGGCAGACAAATATATTAGGTGTTCAAAACACAAATTTAGTCCAAACAAAAATATCACTCACTACCTTCTTTGTTCATAACCCTATGCTAGATGAGTCTGCATGATACAAAGATGTATAATGTATAAGAATGGTTCTCTGAAAATGATCCTCTTGAAAACAATCTAACTGAAGGCACATGGAAGCATGGAACATATAAATATTACAAATGGGTCTCTTCAAATTCATCTAGCTCAAAGACCTCAACTCAATGAAGCACCAGTCCCATCTCTATCATCCCTGAAAAGTATTCATCATATGTTCCACTTGAACAACTCTGGTAGAGAGAAAACTCACTACTTAATGAGGAATTCCATCCCATCTTTGATTGTTTCTAGGAAAATTCTTCCTGATGTTGAACTAAAATCTACTTCATTGTGACTACTCCTCATATTCCTTACTATGTCCTTTCCGGGGTAAAACAGAGTAAGTTTAATTCAAGTGAAATCCCTATAAATACATCAGTTTTGAAGATAACTATCTTATTCCCATCAGCCTTCTCTTCTGTACATTAAATTTTGAAACAATTCTCATGGTGGTTTTGAGTTAGTCATAGATACATAAGTGACTCTTAGAATTAATAAATATCCAAGGATTTGAGAGACAATCCAAACCCTTATTTTAGAGATAAGGAAACTGAGATTCAGGTGTTAAATGACTTGTTCAAGGACACACAGACAGTACTCATCAGAGACAGGATTTGAACACATGTCATCTTAATCCAGAGCTTGAACTCATTCTAATACACCATGCGTATCTCACCATACCATCCCTAATTGTTTCCTTCTGGATGCACTCAAACTGTTTTATATTCCTTCTTAAATATGATGTATAGAAATAGAAAAAAAGATCCTAAACTACAAGATCATAGATTTAGACCCAGAAGAGTACTGAATGCATAAAAGAATCTTGAGAATGAGAGATAACATGTGCTAGAGAGTTAAAACCATGGCTACTACCTCAAATTATACCTCCCCTAAGACTAAAGTATACAAAGCCCAAGACCCAGAGTTAGATTCCTAGAAACATCCATCCCAAGGCCAATTTTTCTATCTTAAGCTTTACCAATGCAGCCATCAATGAAAGGAATATCCTTTGTGGAAAAGTGTTTCATCATCATCATCACAAATACCAACCACCAATTTACTGTCACTTTTTGGCAGGTAAACTCAATATGCTGAGGAAGAGCACATCCTCCAAATAATCAACTCTACTACAAGCCCAGCTACCATGACCAGCATTGAGGGAAATGATCATAATAAAGGGGCAAGTTGTTAACTGCCTCTGAAATATTGCACCCCTCCCCTCTCTTCTTAGCTACTAAAGCTACTAAAGACTGGAAAAAAACAAAGTTTTTGCTACCAAGTTCTTTTTGTGCTGAACAAATCATTTACCATCTAAAACAGATATAGTTTTACTACTAGAAATGACATAAAATGAGCTATATTATCAACAGCCTTGAAACGACACCCTAAGAACCAGTGGACTTTGTCATCTATCTTGCAACCAAAACCTCCTATATTTTCTAAATTCCCATATTAAATTATGAATTCTCCAAGCACAGGGAATATGTTATTTTTCTACATTTGTTTCAAGCACTTAACACAATGCTACACACACAACTCTTAATAATTTTTTCAATCATTTATTCACTCATTGCTTCACAGTCTGACAAAAGGTTGTCAGCTCCATCAACTTATATGCTGAATTTCTTTTAAATTTCTTTATTTAGTCAATTTAGAATATTATTCCTTGGTTACAATAAACACATTGTTTACCTCCCTCCCCTACACCAACCCTTTCCACAGCCAACAGCAATTTCATTGGGCATTATTTATAGACTAAGGCTCCAATAACTTTTTGGACAGTCACATTATGCTCATTACATGCTGAAATATCACCTAAGCTATCTCCCCCATATTGTATTTGTGCATCTGATTTACTGAACCAAAGTGCAGAATTTTCATCTTGTTGCACTTTACTATTAAATATGAGAAGATCTTTCTTCGTTCTGATCCTGTCATCCAACACATTGCCTTCACCCTTTTCAGCTTTCTGAATAAATCTGAATGAATGATGAAACTGAATCTGAAAAATTTAATAGCTACCCATGCCTCTTCCAAAACTAAGGACAATGATAAACAAGCCAGGGCTATGAATATAGCTAGGTGAATACTAGAAAACACTCCCCTTCAGGCAACGCCCTTTCCACAAAATCACTATGGGTATAAATCTACCAATAGCATCTTTCCCATATTCCTCCACAAGAACATTAGTACACAAACAAGTACCTTGCTGAAATACAAATACGTTTACGGTTGTTCCCCCAAACTAGTTATTATATTAAAAAATAAAATGAGGCAAACTTAACCAAACCTTTCTTTTTTTAACCCATGCTGGCTTCTCTTCATTTGGCACTTATTTTGATAACACTATAGACTTTTAGTTCTACTCTGATGTGTATTTTTTTCTATTCAATAAGTGAGTGGATTTCATGAAAACACTCAATTGGTTCTATACTCCTTTTTATCTTCACCATCGTGCCTAACACAATTCATAAAGTAGACATTCAATAAATATTTTGTTAAATGACACACTTTAGCAATATTCACGAACAATCAAATGAAGATTAAGAATGGGGATCTTTGTGCTTAATATCTGTCACAAAGAATAAAAGGGTTAAATACTGAAATATAAATTTCTAATTAATTGTGAGTAAATACTCTTATTCTGGAAGTCTCAGAAGAGGGATATTTAAGGAGGTTAAAAAATTTTAATTATACATCCATGTCTAGAGAAAAAATGGTAGATCTGGAATAACCAGAGTTATTTCTTCTTTGTAGTATATTACAACCTATGATAAATTAATACAATATGTTGCATTATAAAGCAATTGAAATTTAAGTAAAAACAAGTATTTTCTCCACTAATATTCACAAGGTAAATATTAAATCAATCAAATCAATCAAGATTTTACTATAAATGCTTATATCATATAACCAAGTTTTAACTCCCAGAGACAGACAGACAGACAGACGGACAGACACACACACACACACACACACACACATACACACACACACACCAACTACTTTTTATCTTTTATAACAGATTTTCTGATTGGTATAAGCTCCTATGATTAATAATCAAAGGAAATGCTTAACTAGTACAAATATGCATAAGTGTATATTAATACAGTATCATGGTTAGATAATTGAACTAGGAATTAGAAGATTTAACTTGGACCTAGAATATTTTGGTATGATTCATTCTAAGTTCTACTATTTATCAATCCAATAACATTAGAAAACTCATTCAAACCTTTCTTGACCATCATTCTCCTCCTAAGTAAAAAAGATCATCAAAATAACATTTACATAGTTATAAGTTGTTATAAGAAAAGATATTTGTGTGCTATACAACATTACAGGATAAAGAGCAATATCACAAATGCAGAAATTAAATATACTGAAACTTAGGAATAAAAATTATTTTACTTACAATCTCTTCATGGAATTCAAGTGACTGAATGTTCCAGGAACTAAGTGAGCAATTCGATTGTTATGCAAAAATCTGTTGATTAAAAGAATATAATGAATCATTTTAAATATATGTATATTATAGATAAAAGGTGAGAGGTTAATCTTTTAAAAGATTTAGGTGACTACTTTCTGCATCATTTAAAAGAGGTCTTGTTTCTACTATTCTAGATCACCATTGGTTTGTTGAGATTACTCACTAATTACTAGGTTAAGAGCATTAATTTTTAGCCTAGTTTAATGTTTATTTTTTAATGATACTACTCTGAGAAAATATAATTTAACTTTAAAAATGGATACCAATAGAAATTATAAAGGAACAAAATAACATTATCCCAAGATGATGATTTATTATTACTCTTTTTTCCCCATGTGAATTAGTTTATTTAGTCAATTTAGAACATTATTCCTTGGTTACAATAATCATATTGTTTCCCTCCCTCCTCTCCACCAACCCTTCCCACAGACAACAGCAATTTCATTGGGTATTACTTATGTCCTTAATCAGAACCTATTTCCATGTTGTTTGCACTATGATGTTCATTTAGAGTCTATATCCCCATCCATATCTCCTCAACCCATGTATTCAAGCAGTTGTTTATCTTTGGTGTTTTTACTCCCACAGTGTTTCCTCTGGATGTGGATAGTGGTTTTTCTTGTAGATTCCTCCAGGTTGTTCAATGTCATTGCATTGCCACTAATGGAGAAGTCCATTACATTCAATTGTACCATAGTGAATCAGTCTCTGTGTACAATGTTTTCCTGGTTCTGCTCCCCTCACTCTGCATCAATTCCTGGAAGTTGTTCCAGTCCCCATGGAACTCCTCCACTTTATTATTCCTTTGAGCACAATAATATTCCATCACCAACATATACCACAATTTCTTCAGCCATTCCCCAATTGAAGGGCATCCCCTCATTTTCCAATTTTTTACCACCACAAAGAACGTAGCTATAATCATTTTTGTACATGTCTTTTTCCTTATTATCTCTTTGGGGTACAAGCCCAGCAGTGCTATGGTTGGATTAAAGGGCAGACAGTCTTTTATTGCCCTTTGGGCATAGTTCCAAATTGCTCTCCAGAATGGTTGGATCAATTCACAACTCCACCAGCAATGAATTAATGTTCCGACTTTGCCATATCCCCTCCAGCATTCATTACTTTCCTTTGCTGTCATGTTAGCCTATCTGCTAGGTGTGAGGTGATACTTCAGAGTTGTTTTGATTTGCATTTCTCTGATTATAAGAGATTTAGAACACTTTTTCATGTGCTTATTAATAGTTTTGATTTCTTTAACTGAAAATTGCCTTTTCATGTCCCTTGCCCATTTATCAATTGGAGAATGGCTTGATTTTTTGTACAATTGGTTTGGCTCTTCATAAATTTGAGTAATTAGACCTTTGTCAGAGGTTTTTGTAATGAAGATTGTTTCCCAATTTCTTGCCTTTCTTCTAATTTTGGATGCATTCGTTTTGTTTGTACAAAAACTTTTTAATTTGATGACATCAAAATTATTGATTTTACATTTTGTGATATTTTCTAGCTCTTGCTTGGTTTTAAAGTCTTTCCTTTCCCAAAGATCTGACTAATATACTATTCTATATTCGCCTAATTTGTTTATAGTTTCCTTCTTTATATTCAGGTCATTCACCCATTCTGAGTTTATCTTGGTGTAGGGGGTGAGATGTTGATCTAAACCTAATCTCTCCCATACTGTCTTCCAATTTTCCCAGCAGTTTTTATCAAATAGTGGGTTTTGGTCCCACAACCTGGGATCTTTGGGTTTATCATATACTGTCTTTATTATTACTCTTAAGCAGGGGATCTTAACCTTTCTGTGTAATGTCCATGACACATTTCTCAGAGTAAAGATTTTAAATGCATAAAATAAAATACACAGGTTTATAAACATAACCAAATGACAGTGAAAAGAAAAAATGCAATTTCCCCATCTAAGTTCATGGATCTCTTGGTGTCTATTAGATTGGCTCAATGACCCTTAGGCTAAGGTCAAAAAAAAGAAAAAGAAAACTTACAGCCTTTCAAGCTTAGGAAGGTGGTTGAATGATTCTGGGTCCAAAGTCTCAATCTGATTAAAGTGAAGATATCTATAAAAGCAAAAAGCAAAAATTATCAAAACTTATTTTTGTCATCTTTCTTCAGAATCATCATTTTCCATTGCAAAATGGATTATAAGTTATAACTCTAGTTTTCCTAAGAAATAAAAAGACCATTTAGATGTGAAGATCAAAATGAAAAGTTGAAACAAAATTTTAAGTTAAATGACATAAGTTTACTTATATGATCAAATCTACATAAAATTAATATTGTCAAGAAAATATCTAACTAGTTAGAGATAGTAAAATATCTTATCTTTTTCCCAGACCTGTAATTTTATTTTCAAATGATGTCACATCTATTTACTATATTTCTTATTTTTTTAAATGGTATTTAGCACCACAGTTATTTTTGTAGTGCTCTTTTCACAGATCCTAACATGGTGTCTTGCCTAAAGAATGTACTTGTGAAATATTTGTGTCTGAATTGAGTTTTTAGAAAGATACTTGATTTTTTCATAATAAGTAATAATATAAGCTTATCTTGGGCTATAATAAGACACATAGCATTCAAGGTATTACATAATGGTCCCTCTTTTCTTTGCTTCATTCTAACCACATTAAGAGTATTGTGTTTAGGTCTGGGCACTAAATTATAGAATGGGCTGATAAAATAGAGAGAATTCACTGTTCCCCCAATAATATTCCATAAGAATCAGATGAAAGAATCAGAGCTGCTTAGCATAAAGAAGGTAAGAGACCACAGGGAGCTATTTTTCAAGAACCTAAAGGGATATCAAGTGAAAGTTGAATTTGAATGCAATTCCAGAGGGCCACAAACATAAAGAAAAGCAAATGGAAGTTGAAAAAAAATTTTAGATTTAAACTTGATAGAGAGAAAAAAAATTTTAACAATGAGAATATCTGAGAGTGTCCCAAGAAATAGTACATTACTCCTTAATTGAAGTCTTTACTCAAGGATTTGCTGAAGATGTTATAGGGGACATTTTTGTGAAGAAGCAGGTCAGACAAGGTGGTTTCTAAGGTCTTTTCCAACAATCCTTATGGATATTGTACATGTCATAGAAAATACTCTGAAGATGCACTTTGATTTAGCAAATAAAGAAATTTGGGATAATACACACACTCTAAATTTGGTTAGACTGTAACATTTATGAATGAGAAACAAAGAAACCCACTAACTGAAAAAATGGGCAAAAAAATTTTGCTGTAAGAATTAAATATTACTGTACCATAAAAATATATTTGAAGGATGCAGAGAAGCATGAGAAGACACATAGGAACTTGTAGAGACTGCAACAGACAGAACATACAGACATAATTACTACAACAATGTAAAAAGAAAAAAGAAAGGAAAAATAATTCTTTATAATTTTTAAGTTGTATCTTGTGACTAGACAAGAAAGAAAAAATATACTTCTGCTTCCTTCATTGTGGAGAAGAGGTTTTCCAAGTATACAGCATTCTGCCTAATGTAAGACCTGGTTGATATGTTGGTTAGTTTTGCTGAGTTGCTTTCTTATCCTCTTTTATAATTTTTTTGTTGTGAGGGATGGCTCAACTGGATGTGATAGCTATACCAGGGAAGCAAAGGCTAGTTCTGAGGTACACGGGGTTATGCCAATGGAGCATTCAGCATTAAGATGGTGAACCCTTTAAATAGGGGAACACCAGGCTGCTTAAGAAGGGGATTTCAAGTCAAAGCTCCCATATCAATTAAACTGGAATCAGGTCTATGAATAACTCCTTTACTCCCTGGAAAAGATAGGGAGAACTATTCCTTAAAAAAATAACAGCAATAATAATATTAACATATACTTCAACGTATAAGAGAAGCAAAGTGATATATTTGGGAATGAACTCAATTAAAAACAGAATATATCAATAAAATGACTAAATTCATTTAAGAAATTTATTCAACTATAAAAAATAATACTTTCTCATTCCTAGAAATGAAAGTCTACCACATGGAAACAAAAGGATGTTTCAACAAACCACCAAAAAATCATATATTATATACATAAAATTCCCAACTATTTGTATAATACCCTATACATCAAATTCTTCTACACATTGGATTCATACCTTAAGCAAAGTTAATTACAATGAATTTCTTGTACTGACCATACTTTTCTCAGAATCACAATACAAGCACCAAAAATGCCCAAATCAACAGAATAATTTTGAAAATAGATTCATGAAAAAACCTGAAGCTTGACACAGTACCTCCCTACATCCCATTGAGTAGTGTCCAACTTTAACATAAATTTCAAAGTAAAAAAAATGGGCTGGAAAAATGATAAAGCAACAACAAAAAAAATTGACAAAAAGCTACTATGGTAGCAGGGAAGACCAAGCTATAAACTCAAATTATGACAACAATGTGAAAACAGTTATAAAAAATCATGCCCCCCAAAATAACTAAATAATAATCATTAAATAAGAATTCATGGAAGAGTAAATGAAAGAGAAAAGAATTGTAGAGGAAAAACAGGGGAAAGAAATGAGTGATACAAGAAAATTGTGAAAAAAGAATTAACAACTTAATAAATTTTTTAAAAGTACCAAAAACACTGAAGAAAATACAAATTAAAAAACAGTATTGGCCAAATGGTAAAAGAGGAATGAAAATCCACTGAAGAGAAAAACTTCATAAAAAGAAGAATTGGTCAAATGTAAAAGGCGCTACAGGAAATCAATGAAGAAAAGAATTTGTTAAAAAGCAGAATTGGTTAATGGGAAAAGAGATACAAAAGCTCACTGAAGAATGATTCCACAAAAATTAGAATTAGATAAATTGAAACCAATGACTCCATGAGAAATAAAGAAACAATAAAACAAGTCAAAAATATGGAAAAATACAAAATGTGAAATAGCTCATCAGAAAAAAAAATAGTTTACTTAGAAAATGAGACTGAGAAGAGATCATTAAAAAATGATTGTACTACCAGAAATTCATGATCAAAGAAGGAGGATATATATCTCAAGAAATTACAAAGGAATATTGTCTTGATATCTTAGATCCAAAGGATAAAACAAAAATTAGTGATCACTTCCTGAAAGGGATTCCCCTAATGAAAACTCCCAGGAATATTACCGGCAAATCCCAGAGTTGTAAGGATAAAAAGAAAATACTTAAGCTACCCAGGAAGAAATAATTCAAATATCATGGAGTTACAGTCAGGATCAAACAAGTTTTAATGACTTCCACATTAAAGGAAGGGAGGACTTAAAATATGATATTCTGGAAGGCAAAAGAAGAATTAAGATTAAAATCAAGAATAACCTTTCCAAATGAGGGGATGCCCTTCAACTTGGGAATGGATGAACAAATTGTGGAATATGTTTGTTATGGAATACTATTGTGCTCAAAGGAATAATAAAGTGGAGGAATTCCATGGGAACTGGAACAACCTCCAGGAAGTGATGAGGAGCGAAAGGAGCAGAACCGGGAGAACATTGTATACATAGACCGATACACTGTGGTACAATAGAATATAATGGACTTCTCCATTGGTGGCAATGCAGTGATCCTGAACAACCTGGAGGGATCTATGAGAAAAAACACTATCCACATTCAGAGGAAAAACTGTGGGAGTAGAAACACAGAAGAAAACAAGTACTTGAATACATGGGTTGAGGGGATATGGATGGGGATATAGACTCTAAATGAACATCCTAATGCAAACACCAACAACATGGAAATAAGTACTGATCAAGAACAAATGTCCTTTAAGAGGAAAATATCTATATTTAATGAAATAGAGAACTTCCAAGCATTCCTGATGAAAAAATCAGAGATGGATAGAAAATCTGATACTCAAACCTGTGGAAAGGAAAACTAAAGGAAGTTTTGGACTTTCTGCCACTCAAGTGGAACAAATAACAGTTGGAATGTTAAAGAAGACATTGACAAGAATGACAGTTGGTGGGGGGAGGGGATACTTGGAGGGTCAGTTGGTCTCCTTATGGGGACTCTCTTCCTGACCCAAGGACTGGAAGGAGAATTCTCTCCCTGTCTCTGGATAAAAGTACCTTTATTGCCTTGGAGCCAATACACAGTATTGACTCCAAGATGGAAGGTAAGGGTTGAAAAAAAAAAAGTACCTCTATTCCTGGACTTTTCCTAACTGTGTGCTCTACCTGGATTCCTGTGAGCATGTCATCAAACAAAAGGATTTAAGGGGAGGAGTTTGAACTGTAAGGCCAGTCTTTAGGGCATCAGCCTGAAGAGACAGGCCCAACCAGCTCTGAAAGTCAGAATCTTTTCTTCCTCTTGCTGTCAACTGCTAAAAACTTTGAACTTAAGAAAACTAGCACAGATTAGCATTGACAGGAATAAAAGAAACCCTCCACCAGCCTGTGAGGCCTGGCCTTAGCTCTAAAGCTGAGAGAGACTCAAACCCAATCGAGGGAAACCAAAACTGTAATATTTGATGGGATAGTAGGGATTGAAAAGGTGCAGGGCATAAGTAAGGTTTCATAAGAGTGAATGGAGGCGTTGAAGGGAGAGGGGGAATATGGCTGCCAGTGAGGTAAAAGGAGATACCCCATGCTGATAGGCTATCTTGGAAAATTGGGGTTCCCAAGAAATGGGCCACCTATGATAGCCTGAGGGGATGTCTTCTCTATTGATGGATATTGAAGATACCAGAGTACATGAGCATGGACACCCCCCCCCAAGGGACAAGCCTTCCCCCAGACCAAGGTTGCCTAGTAGGGGTCCAATAAGAACTGTTTATGGTTGAATAGCTGTACTTAATTTCAGCTCCCTCTGTGTCCCCTGAAATGATTGTACTCTTATCTGACTGCAGTTATTTAAAAAAAGATGAATTTAATAACAAGTTTGGATTGGAAGGTATCAGGGAAGAGGGAATCAGAATTTCCCTAGATTGGGTTTGAGTCTCTCTCAGCTTTTGAGCTGAGGCCAGGCTTCACCGGCTGGTGGAGGGTTTCTTTTATTCCCATCTGTGCTAATCTGTGCTAGCTTTCTTAAATTCAAAGTCTTTAGCAGTAGACAGCAAGAGGAAGAAATGGTTCTGATCTTCAGAGCTTGTTGGGCCTGTCCCTTCGTGCTGATGCCCTAAAGACTGGCCTTACAGTTCAAACTCCTCCCCTTAATTCCTTTTGTTCAATGACATGCTCACAGGAATCCAGGTAGAACACACAGTTGGAAAAAGTCAAGGAATAGAGGTACTTCTGTCCTGAGACAGGGAGAGAGCGCTCCTCCCAGTCCAAGGACCAGGAAGAGAGTCCCCATCAGGAGACTGTCACTCTCCAAGTTCCCCTCTCCCCATCAACTGTCATTCTTGTCAATATCTTCTCTCTAACATTCTAACTGCTATTTGTTCCACCTGAGTGGCAGAAAGTCCAAAATTTGCTTAAGTTTTCCTTTCCACAATCATCCTCTTTTTTTGTTGTGACCTTCCCAAGGTAACTTATTTTTGTTATACTTACCAATATACTAAATCTATTTTCTAACTAGTCCCCGCAAAATAATAAAATTCCCTCAATTACTCTATCTCTATTCTATGCTAACTTTAACTATATCTAAGGAATTCTATGCAGGAAAGTTTGGGTAAGGGTAGTTTTAGGGTTTTACAATAAATTCAGTACAATAAATGTTTGAACAAAACCATTGCAAAGAAATTTGAATCTTAGTGCTAATGCTACTTACTCTTCCTAAGTTAAACTAATATAAACATTTTCCCATTTTATATATCTACAATTATTTGCAAACTATTTTATCTATATATAGTTCCATTAAACATAATTTCAGCATCAGCTTTACAACTTTGTTTCACAAGAGTGACTGAATTGCCATTTTTCCCAATATCCTCCTAGCTGTAAACCTTAAAATTTCTTAGACTTATAAATGTTGGAAATTTCACCATTGGGAAATTTCATACTTGAAAAATTTCCTATCGATAGTGGGAACTCTATTGGAATGTGAACCCCATTGGCATGGGAGGTTCCTCCTCCTCCCTTCTTAAGATTACTTTAGGACAGAAACCTTTTGCTGAACAATGGAAAGGGCTTTGACCTATGCTTAAGCATAGAACAGGAATTTCTTTGAGTCATGATTGATTTTAGAATTGATACAATGGAGATACTTGGAATGACAGAACCAGGTCTTGGAAATTGCAATCTCCACCCTACTCAGTCCTAACAGGATTTAGGAAGGGCTGCAGCATAGATCAAAATTTAATTATTCCAATCTCTACCCTACTCAGGGTAACAGGATTTAGGAAGGGCTGCAGCAAAGGATCAAGATTTAATTATTTGAGAATATGACCTTCAACAGACATGTGCAAAGCCACAGACCTCTGGGCGGTCCTGGGTTAAGGTAGAGCCACCATTGGCACAGGGAAGACATGGACAGTGATTGGTAGATGTGAGAACTGAGGGGAGGCAACTTGGATGGTTTCCTTAAAGATAGCGGGGTCTGAGGACTAGGAGGGGTTGGTTGGAGAGGTTTTTGCTCTGAGAGGTTGTGCTCTGAGAAGCTGGCTCTGAAGGAAGCTGGAGGTGGAGGCCCTGAGACTGTTTCTCCATTTTGGTCACGTGAGTGATAGGGACTGATCTCTTTTCTTTGCCTCAGCTATCTAAGGGCTTGGGCCTTTTGGCCCAGCCTAAACAGAAGGGGTATTTAAGCCCTATTCCCTTCTCTCCCCTTGCTCTCTCCCTCTCTCTCTCTATCTCTAATACCTTTCTTCCTCCTGTTTGTAATTAAACTCCATAAAAGATTTACTGCTGACTTGAGTTTTCATTAGGAATTACATAGCTGAATTCCTTGGCGACCTTAAATTAATATATATCAGTCTTTTAAAGTGATTTCCTTGTCACATAGCCAAGGCTCCCTGTAGGTAATAGGGAAAACCCCATCCCTCTTACCTTATCCTCCTTCCTTGAGTTAAAGAAGAGAAAAGAGTATTTTCTCTAAAACATCATAGTTCACACTGAGTGAAACTGAAGAAAGGGGGGACGGGGAAGCTGAAAGGTTTCTGAAGAGGGGAGATATAGGGAGGTATAGGGAGGAAGGGTAGACAAACCTTGATCCATTTGTCATTCAGTATCCCATCAATATACCCCTCAGAATATATCTATTACACTATCTGCAAATGCAGCTTAAGTCTATTTCTAAGTATAATTAACTGTCTGTGCTATGTTTAATTTAATTTACTCCTAATCTATTCCCTACTAATTATAACTATTCTCTTAATCCCTAGTCTAATCTATAATCTAATTTTATGTACAACATATATACAAACTATGCTACATATTTACAGATTCTATCACTATGCTACTAACCTAATTATAGCATATATATTATTTCTAGAGATTATTTACATATAATACAATAATATACATGGTTCTCTAATCTCATCAAATAGAAATATCTATTGATCATTCTATTTGCCCAAGACCTTATGAAACTAACTATATACATATATACATTTTGCATAAATACAATTTCAGACACTTATTTACTTAAACAATGTCTCCTAATATACGTCAGTTTGTGATTTTGTGTTTTGTGTCTAATAGTATTGTGTTGAATTAACACTTATCAAGTTTCTTCAGATTTCCACTTCTCATGTTAACAGATGGATCTCTTCTTTCTTCCAAGTTATGTAATGTGGCATGCTATTTCCCTAATATGTGAAATTAATGTTGTTTTATGATTTTGCTGCACTCAATCTTACAGATAAATCCTGTTTTCCATCTGTCCTCTTCTTATATAAACAAATTTATGAAGTTCAAAGTCTTAGCTGTCCATTTCAGCTTTTCTCTTTGTTTCTTCTCTATAGCAGCTTTTCTTGATGCCTTTCCTCTGGGATACTTTAAAATCTTTTCCTCTGGACTTGTTTGAAATCTTGTCCTCTAGGAAGCTTTTCCTCTGGCCTGGAAAGTTGTCTTCTTGCTGTGACATGCTTGACTGCTAGGATGTTGTTGTCTCAAACATGATGTGTCACTATTGTGTGACACTTTGTGTGTGTGACACTTTGTGGTGTACTTTTTGATGTTAATCAGTTTTTGTTTTCATTTCAGTTTTTGTTCTCATTTCTCAGCACTATCTTTTGTGTAACTACCTTCTTCTATGTCTGTTAGTGATGTTGGATTTTTCTGGTTTTATGTAACAACAGTGGAAGCATGAATCTTTCCCTGCAATTTTTATAGCAGCCGGGCTAGTAAGCAATACTTCATGTGGTCAAGTCCATTTTATGTCTGTAGTTAATTTTCTATTGAAATTCTTTAAGTATACTTTGTCTCCTGGTTTGATGTTGTACAAATTGTAATCCAGGGGTACTGTTTATTGTATGAAGCCCATTTTGTGCAATTCTGCTATTTTTGTTTGTAAAGCTTGTATATATCTTGTTAATTAACAATCTGGTTTGTGAGAAGTTCAAAGTCAGAGAAAGGAAGGTGTGAGAGGATCATTACATTGTTTGCTTCTTCCTATATTTGTTTTCTATCAGGTATATAATTTTGTTCTACTCCTATTTCAGTGTCTTCTAATTCAGTGACTTCTTCCTCAACCTCAAACTCTTGATAATTCTTGATTCCCAATGCCACCATCATTTCTTCTAATGAATTTGTGTATTATTTGCCCTGAACTAACTCTTCTGACAGGATCATTTGTTCTTGATTTGAGTTGTTAAAGTAATCATCTGTCTCCCACTCTTGTAAAGTTTTGGGATCTTGATTATGAAGTTTGATATATTCATAAGGTTCTTTGTCTTCCTTGCTTTCTGTCAAATATCATTGTATATAGTAGTTCTGTGTGATTCATGTCTTGTTCTGACTCTTGCTCAGTCATTTCTATATTCCCAAAGCCTTTTGCTAGCTGTTGCCCAGCAGTATGCTGTAACTCTATTATGTGTTGATAAATTTGGTTCTTGTGTGTTTGTTCCTTCCTGTGGAACTGCTATCATATCCCAGTTTTGTTCTTCAGCTACAGACTTCTCTTGTAGCTTTGAACATTCATTTTGCAATCCATAATCAGTTTGCAATGGAATTGCATTATCATGGAGACTTAAGGATGGTGTGATAATGTTTGTGTTTGCTTTTTCTTGTGCAGTTGCTCTTGGTTGGAATTCTTTGACATAGGTTGACTTTTCTATTATGTCATTGGTATGTTCTTTCGAAATGTCATCCCTAATTTCAGTGTCATTGTCTCCAGGAGGTCTGCTAATTTGAATGTTCTCTGTTATTGCATTTTCCTCTCCCTTGGACCATTCTATTGTTTGCTTATGTGCTTCAATTAATTCATTTGCAGTTTGTTTAAAACCCTCTACTATTTGTGTCTCATATGGTTCTGGTTTTGGTTTTGCTATTTGTTCTATACTTTCTGTTTCTAAAGTATATTCTTTACTTTCTGCTAAGTCACTATTGTCTTATGCTGAGAAATGTTGCAATCCACTGTTGCTTGGATTTATTCTTTCATGTTCTTTGGCTTTTAAAGTTATAATGTCCTAATAAATTTAAGGTTTGTGTATTACAGACTGTCACCAGATCAGTTCCTTCCCCTTTCTTTGTATCTTGTTCCTCTGTTCCAAAAATTTTTTTCTCTAATCTCTGTTATATCATTATTTAACTTGATTTCTTCTTCTATCTGCTCTTTAGTTTTATTTTGTGCTTTTGGAACCCCAAATTCTATTTGCATGCAGTCTCCTTCCTTTTCATATTCCCCATTTCCTTTCCCGTTTTTCCTTTTGGATGTTACCCCATGCACCTGGCTTCATAACTGACATTGTTTAGCAGCACCTGAAACTACTTGTGAATAATGTGGTTTCACCTCTTGTTGGATGCATCTCCCCATAGTTTCTAAATTTGGTGCTTGAAATGAATTTTGCAATTACAATTGCAACATTTTGTATATGTTTGTGTATTGTTGCTGCTATACTTTATGTTGCTTTTCCAGGACCTCTTTTTGTTCTTAGCTTGGACTAATAGTGGCCTTAAATAACAATCTCAAACCATGTGTCCCAATTTCCAGCAAAGGAAACATGTGGGTAAAATTGAATTGTAATTCCCAGTCTATTTTTAGATTTTAATCCCCAAAAGAGTTAACTCAGTATTTTAAGTAGATCTGCCTATTTTAATCACAAAAGGGTGCGAACTAATTACTAAAGGTGAGAACTAACTACTAAAGGTACAAACTAAATACTAAAGGTGTGATACAACCAAAAAAAGATATAATCTAACCCAAAAAGGGGTGAACTAAAGAGTGGGCACTCCTGGAGAGGGCATCTGCTATAATTGGTAGATGAAAAATTTTGGAGAGGTGACACAAGAGAAAAATATCCTTAAATAGAGGAAACAGAGGCAGACAAGATAGATAGATCGAAGAACTCTGACTGGGAGTTGTACTGGAGGATCAGTCTCTCAAGTTTGGAGTGAAGAAGAGTCACTTGGAAGAGAGACTGGAAGACAGACACTCAGACTTGGCTGTGAAACTTGACCCTGGAGAAGCATGTGCAGGAGACCTCAGATTACTTTTCTTTTAGACTATCACCTTGGTGAGTATCAAGGCTGACTTAGTTTCCCTGACTTTCTGGATGTGTGAACCTCTGAGAATGGCCCATCATCTGGAGACTCTTTTCCCTGATTAGGGCCTTAGAATTTCTACCTGACTCAGAAGAAGCTAGAGTTTTCTCTCTCTCTCTCTTCCTTAATATCTTCTATTATAAAATAAACTATTTTAGTAATTCATTTTGGGATTTAGAAATTAAATCCCTGGCAATGACCAAATTAATATGTTAAGTCCAACCACAATAAATTTAACAATGGCTTATGTGTTTTAATATGAATTATGCCACTGTCTGATTGTAGGCTTGTTTGATCTCTTAGTAGCAATATTGGTATTCCCCCTTCAGCTCCATCTGACTTTTCCTGGTCCATTACATTGTTATTTTTAGGTATCTCTTATTGTGTGTTAATATCTTTACAACTTTGTTTCTCCTCAGTTACTTGCTTAATCATTTGCTTTAGTTGTGTCATCTCCTCCCTCCTGGCTAAAATCATCACTGCCATTTCATTGTCTTTTCTTTTTTCCCATAAATTAGATACACACCTTTTTTCAGAGCATGGCATAACCGGATTAAGGAGAATAATGCTCCCTCATAAGTGGGAATGAATCAAATCAAGAAATCTACACTAATCTTCAGCCATTGAAAACTTTCATATATGTTAAGCAAAAAGTAAATGTAATCTGTAATCTTGACAAAAAATAAGTTATAAAACATATAAAAGAAATGTCCAATCAAGGCTGTATAACCCATGACAAGTAATAGTTTCTTTGCCTTCTTGTATCCTGAAAAGCCTTTTGCAAAAGAAAAAAATGTTTTTAAGTCTGGCCCTTTACATTGCCTCCTCCCTTAAGAAGGAGTGGTTTCTTTTGGCTGTGGTATTGCTAGACAGATTAGCTGCACTCAACACTGCTCTCAAAATGACTGCTTTCCAGTCACACAGGCTTTTGAAATGTGTATAGGCCCAATTTCTCTGAAACTTTCCTCACACCTCTAACTGCCTTCTTTCCAAATTTTTGGCAAAATAGTCTGGAAAAACCTAGCTGGCTCTGCCAAAGCTACAATATTTAAAAGGATAGTAGGGATTAAAAAGGTACAGGGGATGAGGAAGGTATATAAGAGAGAATGGAGGAGTTGAAGAAAAGAGAAAGAATATGGCAGCCGGTGAAGTAAATGGAGATACCCCCTGTTGAGAGGCTATCTTAGAAAATTGGGGTTCCTGAGAAATGGGACACCTGAGGGGACATCTTCTTTATTGATTGATTTTGAAGATACCACAGAGCAGGTAAGCACACACCCTGAGAGAAAAGCCTCCCCTCAGACCAAGATTGCCTAGCAGGGGTCCAATAAAGACCATTTATGGTTGAATGGCTGTCCTTAGGTTCAGCTCCTTCTATGCCCCTGAAATGATAGTCCTCTTATCTGACTGTGGGTTATTTAAATAAAGATGAATTTAATAACAAGTTTGGATTGGAAGGTATCAGGGAAGAGGGAATCAGAATTTCCCTAGATTGGGTTTGAGTCTCTCTCAGCTTTTGAGCTGAGGCCAGGCCTCACTGGCTGGTGGAGGGTTTCTTTTATTCCTGTCTGTGCTAATCTGTGCTAGTTTTCTTAAGTTCAAAGTCTTTAGCAGTAGACAGTAAGAGGAAGAAATGGTTCTGACCTTCAGAGCTGGTTGGACCTGTCTCTTCAGGCTGACACCCTAAAGACCAGCTTTACAGTTCAAAATGCTCCCCTTAAATCCTTTTGTTTGATGACATGCTCATAGGAATCCAGGTAGAGCACACAGTTGGGAAAAGTCCAGGAATAGAGGTACTTCTATCCCATGACAGGGAGAGGCTCCTTGCAGTCCTAGGGTCAGGAGAGAGTCCCCGTCAGGAGACAAACTGTTGCTCCAAGTCTCCCCTTCCCCCAACTGTCATTCTTGTCAATATCTTCTCTCTAACATTCCATCTGCTATTTGTTCCACCTGAGTGGCAGAAAGTACAAAACTTGCTTCAGTTTTCCTTTCCACAAACCCAAGACTCAAGAGAAACATAAAAAAGTAAACACTAAAAAGTAATGATAAGGGACTCAATAAAATTAAGCTGTTCAAATTCCTAAATATATTACTGAATATACTATTACCTTAAAAAATTATAAGTTTTATTATAATGACATTTTTAATAGAGCACTGTCTCAATTTTTCATTTGTTTATTTGCATGAACTTCAATATTGTGGGAATGCAGGCAAATCCATCATATACCAGAAATTATTATTTCATGCTCACCATTTCCATTTCTGACCCCCAAAATTAAATGAACCACTGACTCATCTCATGAAAAACAATGTATTATTTTCAAAACGACCTCTGTATTTGTTTCTCTAGGATCCCAGCCATGTTTGATCTGCAGAGCTTTCCATTTGTCATGTAACCACTAAGAAAAAGTACTCACCATTCAGTTTTAAAACAATGCCTTAAAGAAATCTTAATAGATAAGCAACCCTCAACATGCTCATTAGTTTTGCTGAAAAAATTCTCCTTTATGTTGGTAGTTTGCAACTAAATAGTCATTTTCCCATATGTACAAAATTATGAATGGTGACTAAATTTCCTGGACATCCCACAAATGGCAATTTATTCTTTAATGCAATTAACATAGTAGTAATAAGAAGACCTCATACTCTTACAATGCTCTAAAGTAAACCATGGCCTTTCATCAAAATAATCCAAAGAGGTGGACAGTGTTGACAGAGTTAGATGAAAATACTGCAGCTCAGAGAACACAAGGGACTTGCTCAAGGACACACAGTTAGACTGTCAAGGCTAGACTCCAAGAAACATTCTTTCCCGAACTCTATACCACTTTTCAATATTTTCAATAGCAAAGATTTGGGGGAGTAAAATGAATTCAACTAAAGCCATGTTTAATGGCACATTGTAGTTGAACTATGAGACAGAAGAAATACCAAGCATGTATCCTAGTGATAATGATGATTAGTCTTTTGGATATATAGGATGTCCACAAATGAGGCGCTAGTAATAAGGATAGAAAGGATTAATATTTCACATTTTTATAGTACTTTAAATACTTTCTTCATCACAGTCCTTTAAGATACAGCATAAATATTACTATTCCCATTTTATGATTGAGGTATTAGGCATGCCTATGTCCCACAGCTAATAAGTATATAAACAAGAATTTAAACTCATCCCTCGTTTTTGGGTTTGAGGACATCCAATAAGATGAGTTAAAGCTTTATAAAAAACATTGGAGGGAATGGCTGAACAAATTGTGGTATATGTTGGTGATGGAATACTATTGTGCTCAAAGGAATAATAAACTGGAGGAATTCCATGGAGTCTGGAACGACCTCCAGGAAGTGATGCAGAGTGAAAGGAGCAGAACCAGGAAATCATTATACACAGAGACTAATACACTGTGGTACAATTGAAGGTAATGGACTTCTCCATTAGGGACAATGCAATGTCCCTGACAATCTGCAGGGATCTAAAAACACTATCCACAAGCAGAGGATAAACTGTGAGAGTAAAAACACCGAAGAAAAGTAACTGCTTGACTACAGGGGTGGAGGGGATATGACTGAGGAGAGACTCTAAATGAACACTCTAGAGCAAATACCAACAACATGGAAATAGGTTAGAGTCAAGAACACATGTGATACCCAGTGGAATCATGTGCCAGCTATGGGGGGGGGGGGAGGAGAGGAAAAGAAATGATTTTTGTTTCCAATTAATAATGTTTGGAAATGACCAAATAAAATAATGTTTAAAAAAAAAACATTGGACAAAAATTTCTATAAAATAACCATAACTGCATCAATTTAACCCTCATTATATCAGAGTAAGCTAAGAATTTATTTTATGAACCTAAATCATTTTCCCTAAAATTAATAAGAAAAAAGATTTCTTTCATTGCATACCCAATAAAATATTAATAAACTGAATAAAAACTCAAAGTCATCTGTCCACAAACTGATCGGCAAAGAGGAGAGACACAGATTTATTATTCCCCAGAATAAATGTCTACTACTCTAACACAAGGAATCCTTACAATGAAAGAAAGAAATATTATCTCTCTGTTTCCATTTTTTTTATGTCAGAGGTCAGTACAGTTCCTTTTACAAAGTAGTATCTACCATTTAATAAATGCTTGTTGATTGAATGAGCAAGTTTGGTGCTTCTGAGAAGAAATAACTGTTTCATAATCACGGCTAATAAGTGTATCCAGATCAGAGAACCTACAAGATGGGTAAAAGGGGTAAGGTAGAAAAAAATATTTATCCCAAGGGCAGTCAGTCTGTAAGGACTCTGGCATACAAACTGGTTAAGGATTTCTCTCTGTGGCCCTACCTTGATTAAGCATGTAAGCCTGATCTTCAATAACTCACAAATCTTTTTCCTTCCCATCTTTTAGAGTAATGTTTTTTAACCTTTTTGCATATCATGGATCCCTCTGGCAGTTTGGTAAAGTGCATTAACTCCTCAGAATGAATTTTTAAATACATGAAATAAAATACATGGGACTACAAGGGAATTAAATAATATTAAATAGAATTATCCAAAAAATTGGGTTTTCATTCTGGAGGGTAATCTGGAACTATGCCCAAAGGGTGCTAAAAGACTGTTTGCTCTTTGATGCAGCCATAGCACTGCTGGGTTTGTACTCCAAAGAGATAATAAGGAAAAAGACATGTACAAAAATATTAATAGCTGTGTTCTTTGTGGTGGCAAAAAAATTGGAAAATGAGGGGGATGCCCTTCTACTAGGGAATGGCTGAACAAATTGTGGGTATATGTTAGTGATGGAATACTATTTTGCTCAAAGGAATAATAAAGTGGAGGAATTCCATGGACAATGGAACAACCTCCAGGAAGTGATGCAGAGCAAGAGGAGCAGAACCAGGAGAACATTGTACACAGAGACTGATATGCTGTGGTACAATCAAATCTAATGGACTTCTCCATTAGTGGCAATGCAGTGATCATGAACAACCTGAAGGCATCTATGAGAAAGATCACTATCCACATTCAGAGGAAAAACAATGGGAGTAGAAACACGGAAGAAAAACAACTGCTTGATTTCATGGCTCGAGGGGATATGATTGGGGATATAGACTCTCAATGAACATCCTAATGCAAATGTCAACAGTATGGAAATAGGTTCAGATCAAGGACACATGTAATACCCAGTAGAATTGCATGTCAGCTACTACAGGAAGGGCGGGGGGAGGGGAGGGAGGAATAGAATATGATTTTTGTAACCAAGGAATAATGTTTGAAATTGACCAAATAAAATTTTTTAAATTATGTTTTTGCAGACCTCTGACAGGGTAGAATTATAGAAACTTGATTTTATCTTTAGTACCTCTACCCCTTTTAGTATATATATATATATATATATATATATATATAAATATATATATATATATATATATACTATACTATAACTTCCAGTTCTCACATTCATACCTCCAAGTTGCTTCTCCCTCTAGGTTTATTTATAATCTGAGATCAGTTCCTTTGGTGAATAGTCTGAACTATATCTTCATCCTGAATTTTAACCATTCTACAATTAAGAAAGCCCCAACCAATAGCTACCTTCTTTGAAAGTCTTCCTTGATTCTCCTGTGGTCAGAAATACTCCTTTTTCTTGGGCCTGACATAGTCCCTTTATTGAATGTTATAATTTGTTCCTCATTTGCTTTTATGTAGTATAGATACTGTCTGTTTGTGTTTTATCCCCCTTATTACACTGTAAGCATCATGGAGATAGGGAACAGATCTTAGCAAAAATTTTTCTTTCTGAGCCTAGTGCACTACCCCATATATAGTAGACACTTAATAAGTGTTTGTTGATAAGGTCAGCAATGTTCAGAAATAAGGGTCTTTAAATCTTAAGTTTCATTTTAATTTTAAATTTGGATACTTAGGCAAAACAGTAGATAAATCACTGGGCCTATAGTTAGAAAAATTTGAATATAAATTCAGTCTCAGATATTTACTAGCAAATCACCTAGGCACTGTTTGCCTCAGTTTCCTCAAGTGTAAAATGAGACTAATAATAGAATCTACCTTCCAGGGTAGTTATGAGGATAAAATGACATTTATAAAGTGCTTGGTACATAATGGGTTATGTAAATCCTCTGACTAATGCTTTATTTTCTTTTTTTTTAAACAGCAAGGAATATCTTTTCAAAATCTATTCCTTTAATTCCTTTCTTATATCAAAAATGCCTGAGTTTTAAATTTTATTAGTAGGTCAAACAAATATACTTTGAAAAGTGATGGTCTTACACACACCATACACCCAAAAATATTCCCTGGTATAAAAAGGACTTATTCCCTATTTGTTATCATTACATAACTGGGAAAGAACATCACAAACATGGAAAAAAGCTAAAATAAAAATGACAGCAATAGACTTTTGATATTTCATTTACATTCTCATAATTAAAGACCTGTAAGGACTTTGCCTCATTAATCAGATTACAGAATACAAGCAATAGACCTCAGAACAAACAGGCAATCAATGCTCAAATGGAAATAAGAGAAAGACAAAAGACATCCTTATACAGTAATTCTCTTATTGGTTTTAAAAGACTTGAATAGATTAGAACAGCAAATGGTTAACTGTGGGAACTGAGTGAACCACATTTATTCTATTTTATGACTCAATTATGGAGCTAGCTTAATTCCCTTTCTATTCTATTATAGATCTACTTCAAATTCTCTCTTCTGAGAAAGGCTTATTTAATTGTGGGAATCAGGAGAAAACTTTATTACATTGTTTGAACCTAGCCCTGCATGACTGATAAACTGGACCACCTATATAAGCTATTTATACACACCTAATGAAGGTACCAGGTTCGTTAAAAATAATCAGTCAGATGCTAAAACTGATGTAAGAAATTTTCTCATAATTATACATCTCAAAAAACCCATGATCACCTGAAAATTGGTCCCATAGTGATCAATCAATTATTGCTTCCACATTCCTTTAATTGTTTACAGACACTTGAGAAGAGTGGGACATCTCTTTTCTTGAATTCAGGGAATTGCACCTGCAGTTCATTCTCCCCTAATTTTTCATCCAATTAAAATTTAGTTTATCAAGCATACTATTTCCTTTTAAATAATTGGCCTTGATTAATTGTTTTTAATGTATAAATTTCTATCATCCTCTGTATTCAGGGGTTAGCCCTAAGCTAAGGAAGGGCCCTGGCCCTGATTTTTTAGTCAGTTGAAATGAATTGCTTAATAAATGGATATGCTTAGAAGATAAAGCATTTGTTTCCTTAGTCGTTTCATCTTTTTTGGTCATTACACTAGCATAGATAGGATTCTTTCAAATGGAAATGGTAAAACATGAATTTTTTTCTCAATAATGATTTATAAGGCATTGCAAAATGTGTCTGCTATCAACAGATATTTCATTGGGAATATTTATTACAACATATAGTTGTTCCTCATAAATGCATTCTCTGTCAAAAATAGGTGAAAATACTTGGAAATATTATAGCAGCATTTTTGAAATAATTAAAAAGCAAAGATTATGGGTATCCATCAATTGGGAAGTGGCTGAAAAAATTGTTATAGAAGACCACAATTTATTATTTGGTCTAAAAAAATCAATGGCTATGAAGAATTTGGTGAGAGTTGAGAAATGATCCATGAAATATTACAAAATAGAACATGAAAAATCAGAACAATATACTTTATTACTATAATAAAAAAGAGGAAAACAATATTGAAAGGCTTTAAAAAAATAGATGTATGAGGACTAATGATAAATCATCATTAGAGAGATGGTAGACTATGCTAAGTAGAGTATTCATTCTCAGATATAGACAATATTATTATTCATTTTGGTTAATTATATTTATTTATTATTATAAGGTAAAGTTCACTAGAAAGTGGAAATAATTTTTTTAAAGCATCCATAAAACATTTAAAATATATATTTAGGGGGCAGCTGGGTAGCTCAGTGGATTGAGAGCCAGGCCTAGAGATGGGAGGTCCTAGTTCAAATATGGCCTCAGATACTTCCCAGCAGTGTGACCCTGGCCAAGTCACTTGACCCCCATTGCCTAGCCCTTTCCACTCTTCTGCCTTGGAGCCAATATACAGTATTGATTCCAAGAAGGAAGGTAAGGGTTTAAAACATAGATAGATAGATAGATAGATAGATAGATAGATAGATAGATAGATAGATAGATACACACACACACACACACACATATACATGATTAGTCCAAGAAATTAGAAATAGGTTTAAAGGCTAGTTGTATCCAAATAGGTATATCTGACATACAAAACACACACACACACACACACAAAACTTACGTATTTTTTTTAGACATTTCAACAAAAACATGTTGAACTATTTCACAAAAAGTCCTTTTTGTTCAGTAGCACAATTCACAAAAACAGCCAGGGAGTCTCCTTAACTTTATCTCTCAAGAGTTAGAATTTAGCAAATTAATTTTGAACAAATGCTAACTCAATCCCAGGATTTTTCAAAATGAAATCAATCCTTCATAGTAACATATTCATTGAGAAATCCCATATGGTGTTTTGACTTAGTAACAACTGACCCATAGTTTCAGATAAAAGTTAAAAATTCTAGTTTCTTTCAACACAATTCAATTTACACATAATGTGTGTGATGGGGTTATCATGAAACCTCTCTTTCTCCCTTTTCCAATGCCTTTTCACTAGGTGATGTCCCATGAAGCCTGTGTAGAGCTGAGCTTAAGTTCCCTTGGCCACTTTCCATGAGTGATGTTCTTGGATTAAGCCCTAAAGGATTTAGAGTTTCCAAATAACATTTTGGAATGATGTAGTGATCTCTTGGGATCTGTGATGGCAGCAATGGAAGAGGATGCATGAAAAGAGGATTGGCCATTGAGCAACCCACTGGGTTCCATTGAGGGAAAGTCCAAAGGAGAGGCAAAAAGAACTCCCACACACTTGGCATACAAGGAAAAAGAAAAATTGCAAATTGAGTCTCCTTTTAAAGTCTACTGAGTTCTCATACTCTGACTCATCCTATTGACATTTTCACCTTGCCCCTTGCTACCAACCCCAGGGATTTCTTTACAGGCCCAAAGCAATGAAGATGATGCCCTTCATTACTGACCTAGAGCACATATGTTTTACAAGAAAAGGCCAAGAGAGTTCAGCTCATCCTCATATGGGCTCCGTGAGAACTGATCTAGCAAGAGCACATCAGAGAAAGATTTTGTGATTACCCCCTAATAAATGTGAGTACTTTTCTCAAACATAAGATTCATCTCTCTCCTCTTTCCCCACCCTACACACACACACACACACACACACACACACACACACATAAACACAAATAGACACTCACACTCACCCTAATCCAACTTCCCAAGTATTACAGGAAATTACAAAGGAATTAGAAAAGGAAATTACAAATATGTAGACACAACAGAGTCAACAAATGGCATTGTCAATTTTTGCTACTTCACATACATACACATAATTAACCCCTACTTAATTCATGTTCCATTAAGCATATACATGGAGCATGCAAAAAACAGACATGAATCAAAATCACACACTTTCCCCACTGAAAGGCAACCCAGTAGATGTTATGGCTAAAAGTAGAGCATGGGTAAGAAGGATGGCACTTACAGTTGCTCTAGAGAGGCAAGTCCCTTAAATGCTTGCCTGTCAATTGACTGGATTTCATTCTTGTATAAATAGCTGAAACAAGAAACATTGGGGAATATTAGTACACACACGAGACCTGACAAGGTGGAAAAAGAAGAATTAAGTTGACACAAAAAGACAGTTTTAAAATGAACAATTAAATGAGAGAAACAAATGTGATTCCCACCCCCATCCAACTTTCCAGAAGAAAAACATCAGTAGATGAAAACTAAACATGTCCAGAGGGGAGGGAAAGGGAAGGGACAAAAAACTAAACACGTCTTCTTGGAAGTCAAACCTTTCGCATGGGCTACTATTGAAGCTCATTTGTGCATGCATATATATGTGTGTATGTGTTTAAATATATTAGCTCAAAGCTCTAAACCAAAAGAAAATTCTTATTCCCAACACAGGGAGGACAGTGGGGGCGGGGGTGAAAAGTCATAAAATACAAATACTTCATAAGGTTCTATTCCTGACCCTTTGCCAGCTTGTAAATATTCAAGAATATTGGTAAACAAATATCAGAGTTAAAAATAGTGCCTTAAAATACCATCACTATACTCCCATCAAAATCAAATAAACACAACAACAAAAAACAAAATAAAACAGGGAAAATGGCCTAAGGAGTAAAGAAATCTTGAAAATCTAGTGATAGTCAAGCTTCCATGCTCATTTCTAATTAAATGGCATTAACCTCAGAGCTAGATCTATTTTTATAGGAATATCTTAAGTATGGATTCCTAACCTTAGTGTTATCAAACCTAAATGATCCAGCAAAAATCCATTAAGTGTCTAATGTTTGCAGACTTTTGTTAGATCTTCTGGAGAGATTTTGTCCAGCTTTTTACCATATATATGTTTCTATGTATGTGTGTGTGTATATACATAATATATACATGCACACATATGTCCACATTTATATAATCAAAGGAGTAAATCCATTGGGGAAATGGGCTATGGGTACTCATGGAGGAATTTTCACGTAGAACATAAATTTGGTTTTTCACCTGAGACTGTAGAGATGACTCCCAGTTCACACTTGATCACTAATCCCTATTGGGATAATTGTACAATGCTGAGGAACTCATTTTGGGTTAGTTTTTCCATTAGAGCAGAAGCAAATTTTTCAGTTTTCTTAGTTGATTGTTTTATTTCCTCTTGAATTCTGTATTGTTTCCCTAGTTTTTTGGGTTGAAGAAATTCAAAAATACTAGGCAAGTTTGTTGGTTTGTTTCTGAGGTGGCATGGGTAAAGAGAAAGACTTGAGAGTCAGAAAGACCTGGGTTCATATCTGACCTTAGACACTATCTTGTGACTTTGAACAAATCATTTAATTTCTCTAGGCCTCAGCTTCCTCACCTGATAAATAAGGGGGTAGATTCAACTACCACTGCTTTCCTTCTAATTCTAAATCTATGGTTTTAAAAACTGTCTTCAATAACTGGAGGAGGCTACATGAAAGTAACTGTTTCCAAATAAAATACATTTTAATTTACTGTATCTTAAAGAGAGATAGGTCCTCAATATAAACTTAAGCCAGTCTTGCTTTGAAAAAAAAGAAGAAAAAAATTCTCTTAAAGGGGGCTATCAATTTCTAGCTCAGAACAATATTAAACCAACATTTAGAGCTCATATGTTTGTTTTTCTTTACTTTCTCTTTTAAACACTTTTAAAGAGGGGGATGGAACATGTATTAAAAACAATAGCAGGGAAATAGGTTTTGAACAAGGACATATGTAAAAACCAGTGGAATTGCACCTCGGCTACGGGAAGGGGAGGGAAAGAATATGATTCTTGTAACCAAGGAAAAATGTTCTAAATTGACTAATTAAATAACATTTTTAAAAAGCAATGGCAGGGGAAGGGGTCTAAATGAAAAATTAAAAAGATTGGTATATTTTATTTAAATTCGGGGTATATAAAGACTTTCTTGGATCAATGTTTCTGTTGTAATTAGGTCTTTAAACCCTGAAGCACCAAAGTATACACATACAAAAAATAAGCCAATGAACATTTTCAATTGTTTACAAAATATATAGCTTAATACTCAAAGACACACAATTGCATTTCACCAGATGACTATCTGTAATGTCAGTTTTAGTCCTTGCTAAATCAGTTTATTTATCAGAATCAATTGTATTTTCTATACTCGGTCTTCAGAAAAAAATTTTTTTCAGTACTAGGTATGTATTGTATTGTAATGTGGGCACTGAGTACTAGGCAATAAATAAATTTCTATATCACCAAAGAACTTTATAATATCACCTATATCTTCATTATACCAAATAACAATTAATTTTAAAAGTTCTAATGATAGTAACACATTTTGTTGTTGTTCAATAACGTCCAACTCTTCATGACCCCATTTGAGGGTTCTTTTTTTTAAACAGATCCTTTTCTGGCTCATTTTAAAGTTGAGGAAACTGAGGCAAACGAGGTTAAGTGATTTGCCTAGGGTCTCAGAACTAGTAAATGTCTGAAGCTAGATTTGAAACCTTAAAGAAGAATCTTCCTAACTCCAAGCCCAGCACTTTGTCCATTTGCCATCTATCTGCCCTAATAACTAATGGCATGGCTAAATGGCACAAGATAGGTGACTACCAGATTTGAATGTGCCTATTCTCGATTCTGGGATTAGTGTGGACAACTCTTTAAGGAACATGGTTTTTCTAAGGTTTCATTTTAATTTTCAACTAGGTTTCATGGCTATTGTGAGGAGAGCACTTACAATTCCTTTTCTTTAAATTATTTTCTTTAAATACCTCTGTGATTTCATTGTGATAGAGGTGTCAAATTAGCAGCTGAACCTGATTAAAATGTAATTTAGAAATGTTCAAAAAATAAACAAAATGCAATATGATGAAAATAACATTAATTTGTGGGGTTAACATTATCTCTGTTGCATTGTATTTTGTTGAATATTTCCCAGTTACAAAATCCAATACTATAGAAATAATGTTAATTTGTGAAAGATTTTTTTTTTACATTTTAAACATTTTTTTCCAGTTGCAGGTAAAATTTTTTTACAATCTTTTTTAAAATTGGGTTCCAAATTCTCTTCCTCCCTCCCTCTCTCCCCACCTCCCTTCATTAATAAGGCAAGCAATTTGATATAGGTTATACATATGCAGTTATGAAAATATATCTCTATGTTAGACATGTTATAAAACACAGTCCAAAACAGAAAAAAAAAAACAAGAAAAATCAAGCATTTTTAAAGTAATCTTTGGTCTCCGTTCAGACTCCAATTCTTTTTCTGGAATAGGGCAGCATTTTTCATTATGAATCCTGAATTGTCTTGCGACATTGTATTGCTGAGAAAAACTAAGTTATTAACAGTTCATCATAGAACAACATTGCTGTTACTGTATATAATACTCTCCAGGTTCTGCTTATTTTGCTTTTCCTTTGTTCATGTAAGTCTTTGTAGGTTTTTCTGAAGGCATTGTTCTGCACCAGTCTTTTTACTTGAAGCTAGACAAATAATAATCCCCAGTAAAAGTCATCCTCTTCTTTGTAAAAAATTTCCATGAATATTCTACTTTTCTAGAAGGAAAAACATACTTGTATCTTGAACTTTAAGATTTATGAGTCAAACCATTTTTGCTTTGTATGAAATAGATCTGTAACAGGTAAATTTGCCCACAACATGGCACATTCCCATTTAATATTTCTGAATCTATGGTATTTGGGATTTCTGTATTATCAAGTTGACAATACTTTCATTCTTATCCCCCCAAATAAAGCATCTGAAGAAAAGGTTAAATTCTGACAAACCCCTCCAGCCCTTTTCTTTAATTTTTTAAACCCTTACTTTCTGTCTTAAATCAATACAAAATATTGATTACTAGGCAGAAAAGCAGTAAGGGCTAGGCAACTGGAGTTAAATGGCTTGCCCAGAGTCACATAGCAAGGAAGAGTGTGAGGCCAGATTTTAACCCAAAACCTCCTCTCTCCTGATTTAGACTACTATACACTGAGCCACCATTAACTTTGAACTAAAGGGAAGGGGAAATGACACAACTTCAGAGATGAAAGAAATCTTAGAAGCCTGTTACTTCAACCCATTCATGAACAATGAATCCTCTCTACAAAAATCGCAAGAGGTTCTCCATATATTTTTATACTCAAAGACCCCTTTTAAAGGGGTTATACTACCATTCTACTGTCAAAGAACTTCTATTCTGTTTAAAAAGAAAAAAATTTACCCCCAACCATCATACCTAAATCTGCCTCTTTAAAACTTTTACCCATGATTCCTCCAGTAGTTAGGTTTTCTGGACTAGAGAACAAGTCTAACTGCTCTTCTACATGAAGGTTAAAAATACTTGAAAAGAACTCTCATGACCCCTTCAAGTTTATTTCTTTCTAAGCTAAACTTTCTCACTTCCTTTGACCAATCTTTCATTTGGCATGGTCTCAAGGTCCTTCACCTTCTGGTGGACCTCTTCTAAATGTTTGGCTTAAAATTAAACAATACAAACAAAAATAACTGATGTGTTTAAAGAAAATTTAGCTTCAAAAGCCATGAGAATAAAGTTAGGTCAAACTTCTTATTAGAAAGATAAGTGGGGTATGGGAGGATTCCTTTTACAGAGGTTGTAAATTTCTGTCCAGAAAAAACTCAAGTCAAATATTCCTATCCTTTTTCTTTAATATCTCTTCTCTAGGAGATAAGTATACTGAATCCTCAAACCCACATGGGAAAATCTTAACTGCATAGTCTATATTTGCAAGCAACTGAACAAAAAGATGAAATGTATAGCCCTTAAATTCACAACAGATTAAGACTGTGCTAAATGAGATATTGTGGCATAGTGGAGAGTGAGCCAATTTCAGTTGAAAATATCTGGATTCTAATGTCGCTTTCATAGTGAGTCTAGGCAAGTATTTAATCTTTCACTGAAGGGATAAGTAGGTGGCTCAGTAGACTGAAAGCCAGGCCTGAATTCAGAAGGTACTGGATTCAAATGTGGCCTCAGATACTTCCTAGCTGTGTGACCCTGGGTAAGTCACTTAAAACCCATTGCCTAGCCCTTACTGCTCTTCTGCCTTGGAACCAATACACTGTATTGATTCAAAGTAGAAGATAAGGATTTTTTTTTTAAATCTTTCATTGCCCCTGCACAACTCTAAGACTCTAAGTTATAGAACATGTGTGATCAGAGAAAGTTTCCTCATAAGTCATTCCCCGTTCCAGCAAAATTACAGTTCAGATCCTTTTCATTTTATTTTTTTAGTTCTAAGCACAGCAAATCAAAAAAATTCTGATCAAATCTGACTTTTCCACAGAAATAATAATAGAATGAAATCCAAATTAATGTCTCAACTATTTACAACAATGACAAATACTATCCTAAATCAGTTAGAAATTACAGACTTTAATACTGTTTAGTATGAAGTAAAAGTTAAAGTAAAAAATATTAAGAACTTCCCTGGGCAGCAACTAGGTGGCTCAGTAAATTGAAAGTCAAACCTAGAGATGGGAGGTCCTGGGTTAAAATCTGTACTCAGACTCTTCCTAGCTGTGTGTCTTTGGGCAAGTCACTTAGCCCTAATTGTCCTATATTTACCACTCTTCTGGTCTGGCACCAATACACAGAATTAATTCTAAGAAAAAAGGCAAGGATTTTAAGAAAGGGAACTTTACAAAAGAGAAGAATGCACAGGGTAGGGGAAGAGATGGTTATTGGACTTTTAGGAAACTAATGGGCCTCAAAGAATCAAAAAAAGCATAAGACTTACAGCTAGGAAAAATTGGAGAAATCATCTAGCCCAAAAGTTTTCAAAACATGTCAGACCATATGAGGTCCATAACATTCCCAAGTTTGACCAAGCAAGCTTAAAATAGAATTTTTGAAATATATAACAAAATAAATACTTAGTAAAATATTGAAAATGTCAAAATGTAATGTTTTAGATCAAGATATGGCCCACAGAGATCCTTATATACAGTGTAGTGACTCTCTTCTATTTGAGTCTGACAATACTGATCTAGCCCAAACATTTTATAGAGCAGAAAACTGAGGTATAAAGACCTTAAAATTGCTTAAAATCAATAGGCAATAAGCATCAAAATCAAACAGGTTAAATGGCTTGCCCAAGGTTCCACACAATCGGAAGAGAGAGTTGAACTGAGGTCCTCTAAATACAGTAGTGCAAGAACTATTAGCTCTTGAACCAAAAGGAATTCACTTGTTGGAGTACTGTGTATAGCATTTCCAAAAATCAGCTGAATGGGTGTAATAAACTATGTAGTTTGTAAGCCCTGAATGCTGTGTCATAAATAATAATATCAGTACTACTGCCAACAGTGAATCACTGTTAAGTAAGGGAGTACAATTTGGTTTATTGGTTCCCAAAAGGACTGACTTACAACTTGTCTTAGAAGGAATCAAGCAAACCCTAATGGGACCATTAGTGACATTTTATTTTCTATATTTAATAAAATTAAATCTTTTTTAAAGTTTATTTTACATTTCGGCAGCTAAGTTGATCAATATGAACACATGAACACAATGAAGGCTTTCTATCCCTAACAAAAGCAGTGTGATATGGTATGAAGAGATGAACTTAGAGTCATGAGACCTGAATTTGAATTGCTGCTGCACCACTATTACCTATTGTAAAAATGGAAACTTGAATCCAGGACTCCAGTCCCCAGAAGTCCTTGCTCACTTCCCAGAATGCTTTGTAATCGCACTGAATTCTCACCTGGGTGAGAACATAAATTATTATTTAAAGGAGTTCTGAGCCTACTGAGGGTCTTTTTTTCCTACTTCCGCTTTGGAGCAGACGCATCTTTTCATGATGTAGGTGAGGTTGTCTAGGCCTCTCTGGGCCTAGACACATGCTTTCTTATTCTGCATTTTCTTTAATCCTTAACCTTTAATAAACCTCTAAAAAATATAATACTCCTTGCAGAAAGAAACTAATTTCTACCTGCCCCAGTTTCCCCAAAATTTTAACTCTTATATTATGTGATTTTGAATAAATTGCTTACCCTCGCCTAAGTCTAGGTTTCCTCATATTATAAAAGACTGAGCTTTATATCTATTATCTCATGAAGGGGAACTCATTCTAAGATTCAACTTCTAAATGCACTTTGGTTCTAGACATATAGCATGGGGGGAATAGTATCCTGAATTTAAAAGTACCCTTACATCCTTAAGCCATATTATCTCACATAGCTTCTCAAAACGTTCCAATAGGATCCAAGGGAAAGGGGATTTTTAAGCCACAGAAATTCAAATAACTTTTAGACAAAGTCCATCATAGTGGCTTCCAACCATTTTTGTGATGAGCCACTTTGGCAGTCTAGGGAAGCCCATGAAACCCATCACAGGATAATATTTTAATTGCATTAAATAAAATACATAGGACTAAAAAGAAAATAAAAGGTTAGTGAAAATAAAGATGCAATTTTTTTTCTCAGCCCAATTTACAGATCTTCTGAAATCTTTCCACAGTTCTCTTAGGATTCCATGAGCACCAGGTAAAGAATGGACCACATGGTCCATTAGAAAAACTTCAATTAAATTATAACTATTATGCCTTTCTGCATTCCTTTCAACCCTGACTTGCCCCTTCCCTCCTCTCTGAATAATGCCCTCTCTTTATGTCCAAAGATCATTGCATTAATATTACTTATTCTCTTCTTTTCAGGAGGAATAGAAAGCAGGACTACTGATTATTTTCAATGGAAGTGCCAAGAAAGACTGAAGTAGGTAATGGACTTGGAAACATGATTAAGAGAAGAGAACTACAGTTTTAAACCAATCTTTCTTCTAAGACGCAAAGAGTTTCCAGGCAAATGTAATATATTCTGCTTTCAAAAAGATATTAGCTTCATTCTGAGAATTATAAAGCATTGCAAGTAAGCTTTGAATTTGCCAGCTGTCTCTGAGGATATAAATGGATGATAGTTACTCCTAAGTAACATTACACCTGTAAAAGTTTTTCTTAATTCTTCCTCAGCTACCTCATCAAAGTATGGCTGAAAGTTTACCAACACACCGTCAGGCATCATTCTACTGCTAGAAAGCCACTTTATGCATCATCCTGAAAATTTCTACCTATCACTGACTTTTTATGATACATCTGATAATGTATTGTGTATCTTATTCCTGGGAATAAATCTAGTTAAGGTCCAAGAGGTTTCTCCCTTCAAGGTAGGCATCAGAGTAATCAAATTTTCAGCTACAGCAATTCATGGAAACCATCTTTTAAGATATGAAGGGTTGCAATATGTAACGGTAGGGGATGTACCCATAATGAAATTTAGAGGACAAAAATCTAGAGCTGAAGGGAACCTTGAATATCAATTAATCCATCTCTCTTACTTGACAGATGAAGGAACTGAGACCCAGAAAAGTTAAAGTATTTGTACAAAGTCAAGAAAAAACAAAGAAGAGATTCAAACCTAGTTCCTTTGACTTGAAATTCAATATACCTTCCACTAGAAAACTGGGTTCCTCAATTAATAGAATACTGTGCAATAGTAACTTTGATGTAACTTAAATCACCTTGAAAATTAGCAAGACATGTAAAAGATCATAGAAAAAAATACATCCAAAATTATTTTCAATTATTTTCATTAGACAATATATTTAAATAGACAAGTTAAAATTGAATTCTGATTTAGAATTATCATTTCTGACTTTCAACTATTGAGTGACACTAATAATATGCAAAAAATCCATGCAAAGGAAAAAATACAACTATAACTTCTAGCTAAAGAAAAGGAATGAAAGCTTTTATGGAAATGTGAGATTCAATAAAAAAAGACTCAGTTAACTGAAGTAAAAGCTGTTTACATCTTTTCTGTATACTAAAAATCAGAACTCTGGCACCAATTTTAATGGGGATAAACAAAACATAACGATGATCTCGATTTCATATGCTATTAATTCTGCATTGTAAAGATAAATATGCTACATACTTCTAATCTGCTTTGGGTCCTTAACTTGACCTTCAAAATGTCATCATATTCTTAATCCTCCCTAATTTAAGTACCTATTAATCTGAAACAGAAATGTTTTCCCCCCAGGGGGAAAGAAAGGGAGGAGAGGTTCTGAAAAAGCAAAAGGGAATTCAGCAAAAAACAGAAAATGAAATGAAAAAAAGTTTTGAAAATAATTAAGAAGACTATAAATCTAAGACCTATAGCTTATTACCAAAATAATTTGATATAATAATTGGGAAAGAAGTTTGGAACCTATAAATTTCTCTGTGTAAATGTATATATATACATATGTGTGTAAATAAATAATATTTATAAAATATATAATTCTATATTTATAAATTAGCAAATATAGGTTTTATATTTTATATATTCATTATATTTATATTATATATTATCTAATAAATGTCATACATAAATATATATTTATTGATGTATTATATATTTCACAAACTTTAGATTAAGAGATATTTAAGTAGAAAATAACCTGCTGGGGCAGCAAGGTATCTCAATGGAGTGAGAACCAAGTGCAGAGAAGGAAGGTCCTGGGTTCAAATCTAGCCTCAGACATTCCTAGCTATGTGACCCTGGAAAAGTCACTTAATTCCCATTGGCTAGCTCTTACTACTACTCTGCCTTGGAACCAATACAAAATACAAGATAAGGGTTAAAAAAAAGAAAACAAATTGCCAAAAATCTCAAATGTCTATGAATGAGCCTGGTTTTACTTAAGTATTGTGAATTAAAAAAAAAAAAACTATCAGCCTATCTTAGTGCTGTCATGTCCAAGACTTCAAATTATTCAATTAGGAATATATGAAATGAAGGAAATTGCTTTTATCCCAAAGGGTTTGTAAAATGCTTGATAGAACATCTTTTTAAAATTGTTCTATCTATAAATTTAAAAGAAGTGGATAAGGATAACTTGAATGCCTTATAATCTGGGAATAGGATCAAACTTTATTTTTAAAAGACCAGTCTCTCTAAAGTAGCCAACAAAATTAATACACAGACCACTATACACCCAGAAATCTTATATATCTCAAATAAGAGAATAAAACCCATAAATATCAAGTCAACTATATAAAGGCATGGAAAATCCCCAGGATAAAGAGGGAGGAATAAAGAAAAATAATTGAGCAAAACGTCCCATCTATTTTCATCCCCAAAATTTCCACATAAAATGTAACATTTTAAAATGGAAAATATTATTTTCCCATAGTATTCTGATGCAAAATTAAGCAGAATGCCAGGACTAAATAAGAACTGTTTTTAGGAAACAATATCACAAAGGAATAGTACTGCTACTAATAATTATGACTATATAGTCACTAATCTTTATTCAACCTATTTTACAGGTTTTGTATCAAATCACTAAAAGCACCTACACAGCATGTATGCTTAAATAAACCATTCTTGCATCCTGATACACACTTTAGAAAGCTTCTAAATATAGATCCAAGTTTTTATTAGATACTTTCACCTATAGGATTGTACACAGTATATTTAATCTAAAATTTTGTGATTATTTAAATAAATAAAAATTGATCACATAAGTATTTAAATTAATGATTAAAAAACTTACAGATATTTTAAATTTTCCAAGTCTTCAAAAGATCCACTGGGTATTCTTTTAATTTGATTGTTGTTAAGAAGTCTATAAAGAGAAAACAAAAGAGATTATAGTATTTTGTTTTCTTGAGGCTACAAACAATATGAGCCTTCAAAGAAAATAGCATTAGCCTTCAGAGAAAAGGGGCAGCTTCTATCTTATCAAATTTAACATAGAATCAAAGAATTTTTAACTTAAAATTATGCAACCCCATTACTTTACATAAAGTAAGGTCCAAAGAAGGGAAGCAATTTACCAAATGTCACATTGCTAGATAGTAGCAAATTTAAAAACTAAGGATGAATTTAGAGGAATTTTCCTTTATTCCTAAACAATATGCAATTAGTAGCAATGCTAAAAGATTTTGCTAACATTCAAATTTTGTTTCCCTAACGTAAAATCATTTCTAATGTGTATGACATTCAGCTTGCACTGCTTTCTGAACTCAATAATACCACTTTGCATAGGTGGTCCAAGACCTCCAACAGTCAAAATATGAATGAAGGTAAACTTCCAAAGTTTTAAGCTAGAAGAATAAAAGCTATAGCAAGTTAATTGAAGCTAGAAAAACTTAGAGAGTATAGGAAAATGACCATTTCTCAGTTCCTTCTTTTCTTAAAAGAGGGGAGTGGCTTGGAATAAATTATTGCTAAGGTCCCTTCCAAAGCTAGTATTCAGAAATGGTAGGCTTCCAGAAGCATTAGGCTGTATGTCTCATCTGAAGGTCAGCCAAGCTGCTGTTTCACCAGAACATGATATGGACTATTATCTAATAGATTTTTTTTTTCCTTCTGGTCAGAACAATCCATGAACTCATATCTTAGAAGGGATTCAAACTACTTCAGTAAAAAAGAATCTACTTGGATCTTTGGAAGAACTTAAGTTTTAGCACTCAAAATCTTTAACAGATTGGCTTTCAATATAAACATCATTAATCATATATACTATGAAATATTATATATAGTTTATTGTTATAAATTTTAAAAAGGATCATTAAGTCAAACCTCATTTTACAGATGAGGAAACTGAGATCTAGTCAGGTGGTATGACAGCTCTATATTAATGGTAGACCAAGAATCCAGGCTCCAGAATCAAACCTGAGAAAATGGACATAAAATTTTTCATAAACCTTAAAATACTACATTAATGTAAACTACTATTAATACTATGATTCATATACCTCACTGCCTCTTAACGTATATAAAATTTATAACTAGTTACCTTTTTAAAGAATAAACATTTTTAAGGGCAGCTGGGTGGCTCAGCAGATTGAGAGCTAGGTCTAGAGATGGGAGGTCCTGGGTTCAAATATGACCTCAGATGTTTCCTACTTGTGTGGCCCTAGACAAGTCACTTAACCCCCATTGCCTAGCCCTTACCACTCTCATGCCTTGGAATCAATACATGGTTATTGACTTTAAGACAGAAGGTATGGGTTTAAAAAGAATAAGCACTTTCATTAATTTTCCAAAAAAGAATTTCAACTTACAATGTATTCAAGTTTTTTAGTCGTTTAAATGTTCCAGGCTGGATCTCTCTTATTCTATTAAATCGCAAGTCCCTGTGAAAAAAACAAAAACATGATTTTTATTTATACTTTCTTTAAAAGTCAGGATGAAATTTGTGAGATTTGCAAACATCACTGTCATTCTCCAATTTCCAAGCATTTTTCACAACATTGAGGGTGAATTAAAGGTAGACTAACAATGCATCTACTGACTGACATTTATAAATATGGGCAAGATATTTTTATTACTAAGGTCCCTTGTGTCCTCCTATCTTACAAGTGATCTCAGAAAGGCAAAAAAAAAAAGACCTGCAGGAATTGATGCAGAGCAAAAGTAACAAAACCAGGAGAACATTGTACACAGAGACTGATGCATTGTGGCACAATTAAATGTAATAGAATTTTCTACTAGAGGCAATGCAATGATCCAGGACAATCCAGAGGAATTTATGAGAAAGAACACTATCCACAACCAGAGGAAGAACTATGGGAACAGAAATACAGAAGAAAAACATATGATCAATCACATAGTTCAATAGGGATATGATTGGGGCTCTGGTGTTAAAAGATCACTGTATTGCAAATATGAATAACATGGAAATAGGTTTTGAACAATGATACATGTATAACCCAGTGGAATTGCATGTCAACTCTTGGAGGGGGGAGGAAAGAGGGAGGGAAAGAACATGAATCATGTAACTATGAAAAATATTCTAAATTAATTGATTACTTAATTAAAAAAAAAAAAGAATTTCAGTGTCCACTACATTACAGATAATTTAAAGAGAAGAAACTGAAAAAAAAAACAGCTCAGTATCCCAGTAAGTCTGAAGAATGGACATAGCTTGTTGATGGAGAACATGAAGGGGAGTTAACATTATATTGAAAATGATGCTCCATCCAAAAGAGTCAAAGCAGCTGTATAAATTGTGCAACCTCTTCAGATTTCTCAAACATGTTTTCATTCATCAACCTTTAAGCAAACAGGCATACTATCATCTGATAAAAAATTTAAGTTTTAATCCCTCAGAAATATGAAACAGATTAAGTCAAAAAAGATGCCATACAATGTATATTTTTATTATTATTACTTTAATTAGCCCCAAACATGAATTTCAAACAGCTGTTCCAGACTGTAAAAAAACCTATCTAAAATCATTGAGGCAAAATATGGAATTCAAGTATAGAACCTAATGTTTTTAAGAGATTACTGACTGGAAAAACCACAAACTAAACAGCACTCAGAATGGAATTAATATTTCACAAAAAAATTAACAAAATTCATTAGCACTAATTTATATGTAGTATTAACAATAACCAAGAGGAAAAATAGGAAAATAAGATTAAATACATTCAAAATAACCAAAATACACACAAAATGTACAAAATACCAGAGAAATAACTTGCCAGGATTTATAGAAATCCAAATATAAAAAGTCTGTACAATAAGGAAAGATAAGCAGCATTCCTTGCTGAGCCAATGACAATACAATAAAAGTGACAATATCACCTAAATTAATTTCTATATTTAGTGCTATACTAGTCAAACTACCAAAAAGATATGTTATTGAATGAGGAAAAATGATAAGATTCAAGGTTAATGAAAACATGTTTGTTTTTTTTTAAATGGCTAACAAGGAGCTAATAATATAAATAAGGAGATTAGTAAGAGAACACTTAATAAACACCTTGATAAATTAAAGTTACCTGGACCAAAGGTACTTGCGAACTAAAAAACATGACTGCTAAGCCACTGTCAGTGTTATTCAAACTATCATGGAAAAGAGAAAAACTGTAAGATTGGAAAAGGTTAAATGTTTTCCCTATTTTCAAAAAATAGAATAATTAGCTATAGATTATAGAACTATGAGCTTGAATTTTTTATGAAGCATGTAAAAAATTTTAATGAATATATTAATTAATTTTTGTTTATTTAATTAATTTAGAATATTTTTCAATGGTTACATAAATCATGTTCTTTCCCTCCCCTCCTCCCATCCCCCTCCTATAGCCAACAAGCAATTCCACTGAGTTTTACATGTGTCATTGATCATGACCTATTTCCACATTATTAATATTTATACTAGGGTGATCATTTTAGAGTCTACATCCTTAATTATATTCTCATTGAGCAGTTGTTTTTCTTCTGTGTTTCTACTCCCACAATTCTTTCTCTGGATGTGGGTAGCATTCTTTCTCTTAAGTTCCTCTGGATTGTTCTGGAGCATTGTTTTGATGATAGTAGAGAAGTCCATTACATTTGATTGTGCTACAGTGTATCCATCTCTGTGTACAATGTTCTCCTGGTTCTGCTCCTTCCACTCTGCATCAATTCCTGGAGGTCATCCCAGTTCATGTGGAATTCCTATGAGCTTGAATTTAATACCTAGCAAATTACTAAAATATCATTAAATAGATGGTTAGTGAACATCTAGTAAAAAGTGAGAAGTAATCATGAAGAATGAGGATGGATTCAGAAAAATAAGTTATGCTAAGTAAACCTTATTTATTTCCTTCTTTTTTTAAAAGTTACTAAATGGTAGGTGATAAAACTGCTATAAAAATGGTTAGCCTCCATTTTAACAAAACACTAATAAAGTACCTCATGCTTCTGGTATGGAAAACTGGGAAAGCCATATACTAAACAATAGTTAAAATAAATGGATTTGGAACTGAGTTCAAAGTTCATGTTCAAAGAGTAATCATTAATAGTTCTAGGTCAATTTGGCAGTCCTCCAATGGAATGTGGAATGATTTTGGGATCTGTACTTGATCTGTGGTATATAACATTATTTCCAATACCTTTCACATTTTTTTAATTTTCAGATAAATAAAAGCTTAGTGGGAGAGCTTGCAAAATGGACTGAAACATGTAAGGTGAAATGTAATAGAGATCAATAAAAATTTCTTAAAGTACTTACTAAGTGTATTGTAGTAGATATTGATACTAGGGGAATTATGGTAATAGGGAAATGTTAGATATATAACAACAGGAAGCAAGCCAGGGAAAAGCCTGGATCTTGAGCCCTTCCCCCTACACTACTTCTTGTTCCCTTTCAATTGTCTTAGAAATGTTCTTCTCACAGATGGTAAGCTTGAACATTTCCCCTAATAACAAAATCCCACAATCAAATCCTTCAACTAAAAGGTCTTTTATTCTTTTGGGTAGAGGAGGTAAAGAGAGGAGAGGGGTAAGAGGAAATTAGGTCTCCCTGAATTTTCTAAATTACCTGGTTGATTGAAGAGTTCAAGATATATTCAAATTCGGGAAACAAAATTATTTTTCTCCAAGGGAAGATATTGACTACAATGCTGACAGGTTTCTTCTAGGCTAAAACCCCAATGTCTTTTTAGTTCACAGTCTTATAGATAAGGCAATGGCTAGAGAGTAATCTATTTTCCACCTTCTGGTCAAACAGCCAGAGAAGGAATCTCCCTCAGCCAGCTCAAGATGCTTAGCTGCTTTTTCCCAAGGTTCCCTGGGAACTGTCTCCCCATCTCAGTTGATTGGCATTTCACAAAGTTCTGAGCTCCTTTTCTTTTTGCAGATGCATTTGTCATTGCCCAATATCCTCGTTTACAGTATCAAATAGTGTGCAAGAGTATAGAGATAAAGACAAAGGTAGAACAATTCCTATCTTCCATAAGCTTACATTCTATTGGAAAAGTGAAAAATGAAAAGAAGTGAAATCTTACACAGGTTCAAAATTCCACTTTACATATAAAAGTTGAGGAGGGAGGGTATGTTGCATGATAAAACAGCAGTTTATCTAAAATGATGTTATTTATATTAGCTTACAAACTCCATGAGTCAACAATGGGAAAAATGATAGTCAAAAAAGCATGTACAATCTTGAATTAAGAGGTACAGAAAAGAGGATATAATAATACCACTTTACTCAGCCGTCTTCAGACCCTATCTGGAATAGTTCATTCAGTTTTTATATTGCCATTCTAGGAAAGATACGAATAAGCTAGGGAGGAACCAGGCAAGGACAATCAGAAGTGAAAGAAGTTGAAATCATTCCAAGGGAGTATCAATAAATGAATGGGGAATGTTTACCATGGAGAAAACAGAGAGTCAACATGATACACTGGAAAGAGTAACAGATTGTTGGAGTTAGATACCTGGAGTTCAAAGCCTACCTCTACTCTTCACATTAGAGGAGTGACCTTGGCCAAGTAATTCAAATTTTAGGGGGTCACAGTTCCTCATCAGTGGATTAAGGCATGGGATGTGGGGAATGGTCTCTACAGTCCTTTCCAGATACAAAGCTATTCACTCCTATAACACAGCTGAATTTTAGGGGCAGCCAAATAGAAACAGGATAAGACTTGTTCTCCTTGGATCCCTCAGGCAGAACAGGGAGAAACATTGGTGGAAGTTACAAAGACAAATTTAGGCTTGATTTAAAAAACAAATTCCTAAACTCAGAGCTATTCTAAAGTAAAATGAACTGTCCTGGGATGGGAATGAATTCTCTCTCATCAGAAAGTCTTCAAGCAAAGTTCAGATGACCATTAGTTGGATGGGGGAGGTTATTTTTCAGTTATAGGTTGGGCTACATTGGCACAAGGGTTTCTACAAACTCTACAATTCTGAGCTTCATTGTTTTTATAATAGCATCAAAGGAGAGGGACCTCTAACATCCCTTCAAGCTCTAAAATTCTTTGACTCTGGAATATCCATTTCTTGGAAATCTTATCTTTCAGGCTATGAAATTGGGCTTATTTAATTGCATATAATTACAGGAAGGATTAGATGTTCAAAAATATAACAAACATTTCTATGTACCATTATTAATTCTTATGACAACAAAAACAATGGGAGTCTTGCTATTACTGAAGCATATGAAAATAACATTGTAAACTAAAAGCTAACCTAGTAACTTTTTCAATAATATTTGGCAGGCTTAAGAACCAATTCACATTTTATAATATTTGTTATTACTTTTGTAATGAATGTATTTTAAGAACTAAAAAAACAAACACAAAATAACCCACTGAGTTGCTTTTCAGGAATTATATTACTATTTTTAAACTCTGATGAAAGCAATATAGTTGCTTCCAAGACAAATTTATTTTCAGTTGCACTATGAGACCATTTTGATGCATAGTAACAAATTGACAAGTTAACACTTCTTATTGAATAAACATACAACCTATTTAATTTTTAGTAAGTTTAAAGAAGTGTTTTTGCCAGTGTATAGAATCAGTAACAGTAAGTTACAAAAAGCATTAAATTGATCAGTTGCCTAAAATGATATTTTTAACTCTTTTCAGCAAAAAAAAATACAATTTTTCCAATTATTGGAAGAATAAAAGATATAGCCTTCATAATTAAAATAGCTTTATAACATCAACATGAATTCATTTGTTACACTTTGTGAAACTTCAGTTAGGGAAATGAGAAATGTATCAACTCCTGACTTCTAATTTCTATTAATCAAATGTCCAAACACCTGAGTTTTTAATCTCAGCTTTGCTACAAACTCAAGAAGCAACATGGTGTAATAGAAATAATGTAGATTTGGGGTCAAAGAACTATGGTTTGAATATTGGCCCAATGGCTTACAACCTAAGTGACCTTGAACAAGTTATTTAACTTCTTTTGGTCTCAGTTTTCTAATAAGTAAAACTGAGGGATTGTAGTATATGTTCTTTGAAATCCCTCTCCTTCCAGATCAAAGATTTTGTTATCCTAAAAGATTGGATGACTTTAATGATTTCTTCCCACTTTTCAATTCACAGTTCCTACAATCTGGCCTTGTGAGCTCATACAAGTGACTTCTTTCTGGGCCTCAAGTTTTTAATATATTTCGCAGAGAGTTTGGAAAATATCAAGGGGTGAAGGGGGCCTAATCTCTCTTTTTTATCTCATCATAATGACTATGAACTCTTTAATAATATTTTAATAGGATAGTAAAAAAATAAATGTTTTGCAAAGGAAACTAATTATAAATTGAAATAAAATTACTGAATTTCAAAAGAAAAAAGGGTCAGCTTTCTAAAGTTAAGAAGTTAAGTTAATATGTGGGTTTGATCATAGTATAATAGCCTTGAATATAGAAAGGACTTCAGAGTAATCAGATCTCTAAAATCCTTTTCTTAAGAGAAATTTTCATTTCATTTTTAATTTTTTGATAGTACTAAGAAAAAATTGGATAGTTAAAATTTTTTGAGGAATGATGACAAAAAAAATCTCAGGGACAGGAACCACATTCACTAGTTGCAACATAAAACCATCTTTTTTTCTTCAAAATGAAACAGATGGATCATAAGTCAAGTTACAAAATGAGTAGTTAAGCTGCAAAAAGCCCTCTAGGCACATTGGAATTTTTAGTCTATCTCTTAAATGGGATTCAGATAACAAGTCTTGACAGGTACAGGGAAAGAAGGTTTTCAATGGGATGCCTGTCTAGAAAAGACAATAGTTAAATAGTATACATACATCAAGTAGATAAGAAAGGATGCTTCTCTTATGACAACACAGAACTATTTCTAGTAATGGTGTGTCTGACACTGTCAACAGATATCTAATTTTTAAAAAGGAAATTCATTGAGTTGTAATCACTTAGGAAGAAAACTGAGTAAATATTATCCAACTTTAAAGACAATTAAAACACACCAAACTAGAAAAAGAAAAGGGTAGAATAAAGTTTAAAGAGAGAAGGACTTTTTAAAGTATTGGGGAAAAAAAGATAGTTAAATATTACCTAAGAATTGTCTGAAAATACTAGTACCAAAACAAAGTTGAATTTAAGGTTTGTATGTATGAATGAAGAACTGAGCTTGACCAGATGCTAATTGCCAAAAGGGAAACAAGAAGGGGGTGGAAAAGATGACCTCACAATTATAGAAAATTTTGGGGAGAAAAGTTTGAGGAGATTTACCTCCCAGCAAGGTGAATTTCCAAGTCTCAGGAAGAGTATATGTTAATAATTATTATGTTTGCAGAAGAAAAAGGACATGTGGAGGGTGACAGATCATGACCAGAGAAAACCTGTTGTGGAGAGATATATGAAGAGAAAAAGAGGTAAATATCTCATAGTATGACATTTTCTTGAATATTACAAGTTGAATGTGGGCATGGGTACACCTTAGTATAAGTATAATGCCTGGCACATAACAGATGCTTAATAAATGTTGATTGATTAATTGATTGATAGGACAGGGGGCATTATTTTACCACCCAACCCATTACAGAAGTGATAGGACTGGTGTGTGCAGTTATGTGGCACTTCACTAAGCCTGAGGAAAATGTCTAGCATCCATCTAGGGCCTGTGATGTTCCTCACAACCATTTCAGAAATAACTTGGAACAGAGACTTGGTGAGTGAAATGTCCACCTAAGAGGAAGCTGATATTCTTTGAGATCAAGGCCCCAACAAAATCAACATCAAAGAAGAGTGAGTCAGAAAATGAGCAAGAGGGTATAATAAAAAATAAAGATGGAAATTTCCAAAGATCTCAGGAAGAAAACTCAATTGAAGACCTCAAGCATAAGCAGATAAACTAATAGGAAGATGTTAATAGCAAAAGATAAAATGGTCTCTAAACTAGGTAAAAGATTCCAGACATCCATGAATAGAGTAAGATAAAATAAAATTAATCAACACCTGATGAGACAGAGGACCTCTGTAGACTCCCAAGAGAATATATGGTTTACATGGTTTAATTAATAAATAAGAATTATGAGAGCAGAATTAATCGTCTACAGAGCAGAAATATTTTTGGCAGAATACAAAAACTTGAATCCACAGTTCCGAGGTTCATACAAAAGAAAATAAAATAACTTTTTGGAATTTTTTTTTAAAAAGAAGAGGATAATTTGAAAGAAGAAAAAACAATAACATTAAAAGAAAGCAAGATCTCCACACAAGCAAAATATATTGACCTTAAAGATGCAATGCATAGAGACAACTGAAGGATTATAGGACTCCCAGAAGGATACAATTAAAAAAATAAAGATTGTAGACTGGCTCACTAAGAAGATGGTAATTCTATTAACAGAAATACTGAAGATGGCATGAGGAACAAGTTTTGGGGGGTAGGATGGTGATAATGGCAAAGTTTTGGCAGAATTATTTTTAGTGTCCAAAGAATATTAAAAGAAAATAGGCTGGTCACTTGGCAAGGATAAATATATGACAAATGGATAGTCAGTGGACAAATGGATAACACTCTTGCAATTTGGGGAGAAAATAAATGAGATACCTAGCTAGTTGATTAACCTCCACTGGAGAACTTCTAAGATAATATGGATAAGTCAACCAGAGTATATAGGCACAAGTGGGTACTCCTTTTCATCTTTGCAAGGAACTCCTGAATCAAAAAGATAATTCCTATTTTTGTATTCTTTTGAATTAACAAAAACATTTTGCCCTTTGTTAAATTAACTATCTCAAAATAAATTAGAAAAATTGTATGGACTTGAGAATATCTTTCATTGTGACAAAATTGGTACACTAATGCATTGCTGGTAGAATTGTGAACTGATCCAATCATTCTGGAGAGCAATTTGGAATTATGCCCAAAGGGTTATAAAACTGTACCTACTCTTTGATCCTGTAATAGCACTACAGAGTCTATTCTAAAGACATCATAAAAAGGGGAAATTACCTAGGTATACAAAAATATTTTAGCACTGCTTTTTGTAATGTCAAAATTAGAAAATGGGGAAATGTCCATCAATTGGGAAATGGTTAAACAAATTGTGATATATTTTGTCGATGGAATACTGTTATGACATAAGAAATAAGTAATATGATTTCAGAAAAAGCTGGAAAGATCTTCAGGAACTGATGTAGAGAGAAATAAGCAAAACTGGGAGAACATTGTACACAATACAGTGGTATTTACACATGAGTTTAATTCATTCCATGGCCAAGCTCATAACTCCATTTGCTTGTGTGTCAAATCGAATTTCCCCATTTAAATTAATGGAAATTCAATTAATCTATTCTGGCCCAAAAAACACATGAATTTTTTGTTTTATATGCTTTTAAATCTGAAAATGTACTTTATAAATAACAAATAAATATATTTATAGATAATAAGAAAGAATTTAAAGAAATAAACTTGCTTATGAAAGGTTATTTACCTTCAAGGTCAGGCAAAGATGCTGGAGGAGAAAGTTTTCATTTCCTGTGCTATTGCTTAACATAACTTACTCTCCACACAACACTACATTTAAATGCAAAATTAACCTTACACATTACTTATAATATATAACTTTATTGCTAAACTTGAGTTTCTATTTTTTAATTTTACTTAATTATCATCATTTTCTTCATTGAATTTTGGCTATTTTGCCACATTTTCCTTGATTTCACTAAGAGGCTATTTCAACAAAAACTTTTCCATGGAAGTTTATTTCTTCCTCCCTTTCAGAACATTTGGATACCATGTGAAACAAGTGTCGTTAACACAGCTTCAACAGACGATCTGTTGCAACTTTTTCTGGTTGTGTCTTTTCCATAAATTGTTTAATTTTTCCCAAATCCTCAACATTTCCTTAATCTCACTTGTAATGATTACCTCATCCACCTCAGGCTCCACCCCACTAATTTCCTGCAAAACCTCCATCTGCTGCTGCTGCTGCTGCTGCTGTAACTCCTTCAATTCCTCCATTGTCAGGGCCCATGGTTAAAAGCTAAGAAATTTGCCAAAAAAAAAAACCTGATAATAAAGATAAAAATAAAGAAGAAAGCAAAAGCAATTCAACACAGATGCTTGCATGTCCAGATAAACACTGAACTAAATGAGAGAGCCTCATGTAATTTGTGAAACCAAAAATTCAGCAGGCTATCTATCGAATGAAGGTGGCAGAAGCCCATGGTTCAAAATATCCGCTTGTGACTTAAAGCAAAAAATCTCTATCATGATTGCTCTGTCTCAAATTGCTTGTGATTTAAGGTGCTTGGGTATCAAGGTATCACTGTAATAGCAATATTGTATGATGATTATCTGTGAAAACGTGGCTACTCTCAAGCAATGCAATGATCCGGAATAATCTTGTAAGACTTATGACAGTGAATGTTACCCATCTCCAGAGAAAGAACTGTTGGGAATCATCTTTCATAGTATTTATGGTTTTATTTTGGGATTTGGGTTATGAGTGTACTCTTACAACAATGACCAATATGGAAGTGTGTTTTGCAAGACAATAAAAATAAAATTATAGATATCTATATATCTTTCACTTCTAATAAGTGAAGCCTCTCTCTCAGAGGAAATGTAGCTTGTGGATTGAAGGACTAGCTTGAAGAGTCAGGAAAATTTGGGTTTAAGTCCTGCCTCTCACTCATTAATAGTTTAACCACAACATATAGCATATGCAACTCTCCAATATCCTACTCTACAGGCAATTGCTTATCTGAATGAATGTAGAGATATAACAGGAGTTCTTCTACAATAATGAAATTGAATAAAGACAAAAGAGAGGGAGGGAAAATTTTTTAATTAAAAAAAAATTTTAATAGGGAGGGGGACCCCTCACAAAAACTCTCTAATTTCCACGACTCTTACACAAAATTTCATTAAAGACATAGAATATATTTTCAATCTATGTAAAAAATGAAACAAGAATATCAAATATTTGAGATTAAAATACTTAAAACCTCAATTTTCTAGCAAATACTTCACTTTCCTACACTGGTCTTAATGACCATTTCTCTTTAGCTAGCATAAGCCCAAAGAATGTAATCTAAACTCAAACAATCACTAACACAGAGGCATTTACTAGATAAAACAATCAGCTTTGTCATATACAACATGGGGGAACATGTAGTCTCTGGCAGTGAAAGCTGGAATGAATGGGTGTTTCTTTCTCCTAATGTTATCTGCAAAATTTTGGAGCTGAGTAAATCAGGGAGCTCAGGTTTGCTTTGGACACTCTTTGTTCTTGCATTAGAAAATGCCTGAAGTCATTGTATGTATACATGTGCCAAGATTTGGAAATGAGACATAATCTCCCATCCTTTGTTTCTGCCATTGTCTTGCTCCAAGAGAGTTAGCACAAAATACTTCTTAATGCATAGTGGTATGCTTTTAGCTGACAAAGGAAGCTCATTTTTATCATAGAATCCCAGAGTTAGAAGGAACCTCAGAGGACATCTAATCCAACCCATATCCAAAAGAAATATGCCCAGCACGTAGTCATTCAGCATTCGTCTCAAATACCAGAAAGGAAAATTAACCATCTCCTGAGAGCGTCCATTGCCCTAATGGATAGTTCTCCTATTTCTGCCTTCTAGGACCAAGAAGAAAAAAGTCTAATCTCTCTTTTACATGATAACCATTCAAATACTTTGATATAGCTCTCAGATAGCCCTTAAGTATTTTCTTCTTGAACCTAAACATCTAAACAACCCATAATCTTCAATGGATCCACATAGAATATGGATTCAAAGTTTCTCCCTAGTCTATATGCCCTATAATAGATGTCCTATGTGTCACTAGAAATACCCTTCCTAAACTCTGGCTCCCAGAACTGACCAACAATACTCTAAGTTTGCTCTGATAAAGGACATAGCATAGACTATAGTCCAAAAACTAAGACTTTTTTCCTGCAATCCAAGATCTCATTAGTCTTATTGTTTATTTGGAGGAAGAAGGAATATTGTCACAACAAGACATAGTGTACTTTCAGTTCACCTTTTCCAAATAAACAATTAACCCTACCTACTCTGTTTTGTATTTCTGAAACTTATATTTTGAAATCAAGTACAAGAATCTAAAATTACTCCCACCAAGTTTACTAGAATTTTTCAAGATCCTTTTGGATCCTGACACTGTAACTTCATGTGTTAAATTATTCCTCCAAACTATGTGACATCTGTAAATTTCATGAGCTATACCTTTGCTAGGAATAAACAATAAAATAAACAATAACAAAAAAAGTTAAATAGTGCATGACCAAGCCTAGGTCTCTGGGGCATGCCATTAGTGTTCTCCTTCTAAGATAACATTGAATAATTAATGGTTATTATTTGGTAGTCCACCCAACCACCCAACCAGATCTGAATTTATGAAATTATATCATCATCTGTTTTATATCTCTTTTATCTTTTCCTTTTCTTTTTTATATTAATAGAATTCATCCATAAGTGTCTCAGCCTCTCCTGCCACCAACACCCCCTTCTCGTATCACAAGAGGCATCATCTGGGATTCAGACATGTTCATACAAATAATGTCTTTGATGATTCCATTTTTCAATTCACTCTCTGGAGGTAACATTTGTAAGTTCTCTTGGTTCTTACTCATTTTGCTGTTCATAATCCTGGTTGTTGTTTTTTTATTAGCCTGTTCAATGTTTCTTATGGCAGAGTAATATTCCATCACCATCATGTAATACAAACTGTTTAGCCATTCTCCAACTTCTGGGCATTCTCTCAATTTCTAGTTCATTTTCCACCACAAAAAGAGCTGCTATAGATATTTTGGAACATGTAGGTCCTTTTCCTTTTTTCCTGATCTCCTTATGAAATAAACCCAGCAATAATATTGCTGGGTCAAAGGGTATACATAGTTTTATAACATCAAAGGGTATACATAGTTTTATAACACTGTGGGTGTAATTCCAAATTGCTCTCCAAAATGACTAGTTGAGTTCACACCCCCAACCAACAGTGTAATTCTGTCCCCATTTTTCCACATTCTCTATATATTTTCCACAATGATCATATGACATACTTTATCAAATGCTTTAATAAAATCAAGATAAACTATATCCATAGCCTTCTCAGATCTACTAATGTAAACTAGTTTTCATGAATCCAGGTAACTGATTCTTTAGTTCCAGTTTCTGCCCACTAAAGCTACCAGTGAATAAATATAATTTCCCACCTTAAAGTCCTTCAAATGTTGAAGATTACTATACCAACCTAAACTACCTTATCTGGTATTGATTCTGTATATATCTGTATATGTAAATGTCTCCTATCATAGCATTTAAACTCTTTAAGAATACGGATGGCATTATCTCTGTGGCTATATTCCCAGAGGATGATATATAGCATTTGGCATAGTGTAAGTCTTTAATAAATTATAAATATCATAATGGTAATATTTATATAGCACTTAAGGTTTGTAAAATGATGTGTATATTATCTCATGTGCCCCTCACAACAACTATGTGAGGTAGATACAATTATCATCTGCAAGTAACAGAAAATTGAGGCTGAGAAAAAGGCTCAATACTATACCAGAGTCAAAAAGCCAGTACATGTCTAAGGCAGGACTTGAATTCAAGTCTTCTTACCTACAAGTCCAACACTGCTGTTTGAAGTCCCTTTAAGTTCTGACATGCTATCACTATCAAGTCCCCTCACAAATACTAATAATCTTCCACTGGATATCAATCAATAAAAAAACAAGAATGTATTAAGTGCCTACTATGTGCTAAACATAGTGCCAAAAATACAATGATAAAAATAAAACAGTCCCAGTCCTCAAAGAGCTTAAATTCTAGTGAATTCAAACTGTTAATATCTCTTTTTAAAACTAAAACAGTATATATGGTTAATCTTCTGAGTAGTCTCATTCTATACTATTTCTCAAATATTTCAATCATCATATCTAATCTTACAACATAAAATGTATAGCTTACATGTTTATTGTTGCTTCATACTTTTTCAATAGAAACTCCAATACAAAGGAATCATTCCATCAATACTTAATTTTCTGTTCTCCAGATAAATTGACTTAGTTGAAAATTGTGTTGATATTTTGCTATTGTAATACAAGTTGATATATTATAAATTAATTTTATGTGGATTATTGTATTCATTGTTAAGATACACAATATTTCTATCATATGAACAAACAAATGACTTAACTAAGGCTGCTTTGTTGAAATACATCCACACTGAGTTCCTGGGAATTCTGAAGTTCTAAGCAACTCACAAGGGGGAAAGGATATAAGAAAAATTCTCAGATATTGAGCATTAGAATAGAACTAATAAAGCAAACAGAAACCTGAACTTGATATCAAGGGCCTCTTTGATGATAAATACTGTACATGTCTGCAAGGAAAAAACTCCTAAATCAAATGTTATCAAGCTTCTTGTAATTTACTTTAAATTCCCTAAATCATAGCTTTTATTAACATGGAAATGAGGAATAAATTCATAATCTGTCTAGTAGAATTCATAGGACTACATGAGGCAGAAAAAAAAGTTATCTAGAAATCATATTGAAAACTTGACCTACCACAGCATCTTTAAGAAAGTTTTGAAAAGTAAATTGAATTAACATAATAATTAAATCCAAGAGAATGTTAGTTCTTTGAGAACAGAGACTTTTTTATTTCTTTCTTTGTGTCCCTGGCACCTAGCACAATAGCTAGCATCTTTATAAATTACAGTGAATTAAATTGAATTTTAACTCCCATTTCTATTTAATTCCTATCTAGTACCTTAAGATTTAGAGAAGAATTTCTTCACAATAAACTACTGGACTATATCATGAGCATTATTATTCCCATTTTACAGATGAAGGAATTGCATCTGAAACTTAAAAATATCCACCACATCCCCACAGTCCTAGGACTGCTATATGTCAAAGCTTAGACTGGAAACTAATTCCAACTTCAATTCAAGTCTGTTCCTTTTTCCCACTATACTGTAAATGTTTTGTTAAAAGAGACAAAGAAAATCTTTGGGTTTTTATCATCAATAACTGCAACTCTTTATGAAAGTTACCAAGTTTCAGAGAACTCTCATCTACAACAGAGATGGAAAGAGTTTCCACAACAGCAATTTCCCAAAGAAATACCATATGTTTGGGAGTCATTACAGATCACTGAGGAGGGAACTGACATGCTCACATTTATATTTTCATGATTTTACTATCTCCTCCCTTCATGTCTTACTCAATAAAGCCCTACCTATATTTTCATAATTTTACTATCACTTCTTTTACTATGCTGCCTTATCATTGCAAGGGATGCTCCTGAGGTTCTCATGGCTATGACAGCTAAGCCTAAGTGGTTGTAGGTTGTAACCCCCTGAAGAGACACTTAAAATGTACAATATTTCTTCTATCTGAAGACCAACTTAATGAAATATAGAGAAGCTTGCCCCTAAGAGAATGGCAATATGGAGAATTATGGAGCAGATAAAAATACAAAAAGGTTACCCAACTATGTCAAGGAATAGGGAACAGAGTGTGAAGAATCACATAGTTTTTAGACTACAACCATTCATGTTAACTCAGTATTCTATTTTTTCACCCTTACTTTCTGTCTTAGAATCAATATTGTGCATTGGTTCCAAGACAGAAGAGCAGTAAGGGCAAGGCAATGGGGGTTAAGTGACTTGCCCAGGGTCATACAGCTAGGAAATATCTGAGGTCAAATTTGAACCTGAGAAGTCCTATCTCTGAGCCTGGCTCACAATCCACTGAGCTACCTATGTGCCACATTCTTCATATTCTTAATATGCAATCCTCAACCAATGATCCACCAATTAATTAATGTATCAATGGAGGGGCTGAAAGCCCAGCTATACTGAAAAAGAAAGAAAGAAAGAGAGACAGAGGGAAGGAGGGAGGGAGAGAGGAAAGAAAGAAAGAAAGAAAGAAAGAAAGAAAGAAAGAAAGAAAGAAAGAAAGAAAGAAAGAAAGAAAGAAAGAAAGAAAGAAAGAAAGAAAGAAAGAAAGAAAGAAAGAAAGAAAGAAAGAAAGAAAGAAAGAAAGAAAGAAAGAAAGAAAGAAAGAAAGAAAGAAAGAAAGAAAGAAAGAAAGAAAGAAAGAAAGAAAGAAAGAAAGAAAGAACATCAAAGCTAAATAAATGGGAGAGTATAAATCATATGGTCTCCTCAGGGAGACAAATAAACAAGTTGGCAGGGTTGATTTCTTCATGTGTTCAAATAAAAAAAGGTGACATTGATGTAACATTTTAAGAACTACAAAGCATTTTGTATATTGTAGGGATGATAGCGATTTCATTATGCTGACAGAAAAAGCCAGATCAAAAGGCAGCTTGGTAGTATAGTAAATAGAGTAGCAGGCCGGGTATCAGGAAGACTTATCATCTGGATTTCAAATCTGGCCTCAAACTAGCTTTGTGACCCTAGGCAAGTCATTTAACCCTATTTATCTCAGTTTCCTCATCTAAAGAAGGAAATGACAAACTGCTCTAGTATCTTTGCCAAGAAAACCCCAAATGAGATCAGAAAGAAGTGGACACAAATGAAATGATTGATCAACAGCAATGAGCAAAACCAGTCTCTTTCATTTTTATTAAGTGAAACTCCTAGGGTTATTTTCAGGTACCAAAAGGGGCACTGAACGAATTCAGTTCATTTAATTCAATTGCTCATTTTTCCTACCTCACCCATGTTTTTTACGCATGTGTCCTCTACTCTGACTCATATGTGTTATCCTATCCATGTGTATTCTCTACAGATATTCCCTTTGCATATATATGGAGTTTCCTTACTGTAAAATGAGGGAGTTAAATTAGATGATTTCTAAGGTACTTTCATCCCCAAATCTTATGACAATGGCAATGCAAATTGCCCATTCTTGCTATTTTTTTCTGGTCCTTGTTAAAACCAGAAAAGATATCAACTGTGCCATTCTTTATCTTTATGATGCTAGGGAAGTCATGAATGTTTCAAGAAGAAAAGTGGAGAGATAGGCAGCTAGGCGTCACTGTGCCTAAAGCACTAGGGCTAGAGTCATGAAAACCTGATTTCAAATCCAAGCTTAGACACTTACTAGCTATGCAACCTTGGATAAATCATTTGACATCAGTTTCTTCATCTGTAAAATGGGACAATAAATCTATTTTCCAGCTTTGCTTGAAGAAGATCAAATGAGATTCTATTTGTAAAGAGCTTAACACAGTACCTAGCACATAGGAGACACTAGAAAAATGCCATTATTATCCTCCTCTTCATCAAAATCAAGGTCTCAATTTCCTCATCTGTAAAATAATGAGGCTTAAGCTTGCCGATCTTCCAAAGTCCTGTCCAGCTCTAAATCTATGCTCCTTTGACTTCTTATTATGGGTTAAAGAACCATAAATGACAGATTTTGCTCTAGACTAGCTAAGCAATCATTCTATTGTACTCTTGCTCCAATTTTTCTTACTCCAGACCTCTATCAAGAGTAGAACAGCTAAGCCAATTACTCCAGCAGCAGGAAAGAGCTCAACCCTCCTCTACCACAAAAAATGCTGACCTGATAATAAAGCAAATTACAATTATCTCAGACCAAACTTCAAAAGAGGCTCAGGAAAGTGTCCAAATTCATAAGCCTCAGAGAGCCCCATTGTATGGAGAAAGCGGGATGTGTATATCAGATTGGACAGGCCTACTCTAGCAAGCTCCAGACCACTGTAAAGCCAATCCAGGAAAGCCCCATGACTGATGGGCTGGCCTGACCTCTACCTTTGAAGAAACCTGCCCTAGCACAGCTAAACCCAAAGACTAAGAAGAAAAAAAAAGGATTAAAAGCTTTTAGTAGAATCAGAAAAGTTTGACCCAAAATTCCACTACCATATGATTTATTGGCTTGATACACAGATACAACAAAATTACAGAATAGAAATGGATCCTTCGTCAAATATTCTTAGAGGTGAAAAGGGATCTTGGTCTCCCATTTCAATGACCTCCTAATCCCCATTTTACAGATAAGAAAATGAAGCCCAGAGAGGAGATTTGCCCAAAATTAGAAACAAATTAATAACAAAGCCAGTATTTAACAGGATAAAATGCTTGAGTCCAATGTTTTTTCAAATGTACTATACTAACTTTTTTCCTGTAATCTATTTTTCCCCAATTACACATTAAAACAATTTTTTTTTAAACCCTTACCCTCCATCTTGGAGTCAATACTGTCAGCTGTCCCCTAAAACAATTTTTAACATCCATTTCGGGTTTTTATTTTAATTGTGAGTTCCAAATTCTTTTCCTCCTTTACTCCTTCTCTTCCCTCCTCCCTGAGACAATAAGTAATCTGATCGCTGTGCTGACTTCTTAAAGCTCAAGAAAAGGTAGAATCATTTCAAATCCCCTTTCTGCTACTTGCTATGTAACCTTGGATAAGTTCTTTTCTATCTGAGACTCACTTTCTTCATTTCTAAAATGAGGGTGTTTAAATACTTAATCCCAATGTCCCTTCCAGTTCTAACATCCTATGTAATCAAATAGATTCAAATATTTTATCAGGTTTAAATGAAATGACATAAGTACTTTTCAGACTCTGAAAGACTATACAACTGGCAGTTATATAATCTTGCTTCTTTGTCTTGAGATGGTAATCTGGGGTAGAGTAAATTAGTTACAAAACAACCTTCTCACCATGAAAGACTTTACAATGATTTGCTAGCTCCTAAATAGGAAGGGAATTCTGAGGACATCTAATTGCCCTTGTATTTGATAAAGAGTCCCTGCTATAATATCCAGGCAAATAAACATGAGCAAGATGTCTTATTGCCTTTCTTTGCATCTCCTCTCGGCCAGCACCACACCATCATCACTAGCCACTGCCTGGTACATACATAGTAACAAACTAATAAATGCTTATTACCTTAACTTGGTTATCCAGCCTGTACCTGGAGGCATTGGATGACATCCAGAGAATTGAAATCGGCAGTCCCAGGATTCAAACACCACTTCTCCTGCTTATTATCTATGTGACCTTCAGCAAGTCAATTAACCTCCCTTTAGCCTCAGTTTGCACATCTGTAAAATGGATGGCTTGGGCTAATGAAATGGTATGCTTTGAGAGGTAGTGGGTTCCTGTTTATTAAAGGATTAAAATTTAAAAATTTTTAAAAAGGATAAAAATTAAAAATTAAAATTATTCAAGCAAAAGTTTGATAACCCCTTGTAAGGTTTGTTACAATAATAATTCCTTCATGTAATGGCTGGATTAGCTGGAAACTAAAATATCTTCCAACTCTAAAATTCTATGATCCTGTAACTAGATGACCTTTGAGATATTTTCAAGGTCTAGATCTATGATCTCATGATCTTGTTAGCCTGAGGCAACCCATTCCATTTTTGCACAACTATAATTGCTAATAAATTTAGCAATTACAATTAGCATCTAACCTTGACCAATAAGGAAGGTATTCTATTTCTTTAAAATGTTAATTTTTATTATCTTAAATTAGTCTTTTTTTAGTATATTGTTTTTAGATTACTTCTGGATAAAATTTTTAATAATGGTTTTCTTACATTGTGTGATCCAGGTTCTCTCCCTTCCTACTCATCTTCCCCTTCTCCAAAATGTCAGTTAATATTAAATATGTTGAGAGGTTATTCTCTTTTTCAAATCCTTTCGTAGGTCTGATATACACAACTAAATTATAAACTCCTTAAGTATAACCTATCTGCAACATTTATTGGAAGGCTGATAGTTTTTGCTACATGGGTAGATCTGGATGTTTCAATACACAACTGTTACTGTATCCTAACAATCACATACATTATTTAATTGTATATACCCCCAAACCTTTTCCAAATACACTTTGTTCCAGAGTGGAAAATAAAGTGCACTAAATCAAAAGCATAGATTTTGAGTTACAGATCTTCCAGGAATTAATTGTGTGAACCCAGAGAAGTTATTTCCCTTCTTTGGGCATTCAACTTCCTTTTCTCTGATCTGACTCAAAAAAATATGTTTATAGCCTTCACATTCCATTACTTCCCTATATGAATACTTTTTTTGTTTTATATTTCATAAGTTTTTCTTACATTCATAAATTTAAAAATACCAATAAACATAAATATTCTCATATGTAAAGAACAGAAAGGGGATGTTAAGTGAAACTGGAAATCTATTGCATATAGTTTTTAAATATATATGTATGTGAATATATATATTTACACACACTCTAAATTCAATAATATATAGCATTAACACTGACTATTTATGGTCCTTTTGAAACTTCCTATTACTATTTTCAATGAATTTTTAAAAAATATATTATTGAAATATTTTTCATTCCTTTCATTCCTATAATTCTCTCCCACCATTTAAAAAATAAATAAAAGCCCTACCTCATTTTTTAAAAAGCACAGTCAAGCAAAACAAACACATCTAATTCCTATCTTATTCTGCAAAACAATTCATTACCTTCTTGGCAAAAAAAAAAGTATGCTTATCATTCTTCTTGAGTCATGGTTGGTCATTCATTGCATTCAAGTATTCTTAAATCTTTTAAAGTTCTTTTCCTTTGCCATATTGTGGTCGGTATATAATTATCCTCATTCTCTGACTCAAACTCTGAATTAGTTTATACAAGCCTTCCTGGGTTTCTATTAATTCATCCATTTCATTATTTCTTTTTTTTTATTTTAAACCCTTACCTTCTGTCTTCGAGCCAATACTGTGTATTGGCTCCAAGGCAAAAGAATGGTAAGGGCTAAGGCAATGGGAGGTTAAGTGACTTGCCCAGGGTCACACAGCTGGGAAGTTTCTGAGGTCACATTTAAACCCAGGACCTCCTGTCTCTAGGTCTGACTCTCAATCCATTGAGCCACCCAGCTGTCCCCAATTTCGTTATTTCTTACAGTATAATAGTATTCCAAATACATTCACATATCATAATTTAACCAATCTTCCTACATTTATGGGAACCAGCTTCCATTCTAAATGAAATCAACTGTCTCATCTTATTCTAATATTTAAACTTTTATGAGAACAAGGGATGCTTAATTTGGAAGAGAGAATGGAGAACACAACAGCTTTTTCCAGAATTTTGAAGGGTTGACATAGAGGAGATAGATTAATTTTATGGAGAAATGGAAGCAAAAAAATCTGTACTTGAATCCATGATATTTTACATTTTTATCAAGACTTTGAATAAATACAGATACAGCAAACTTCAAATTTGCAGATGACACACAAAACTAGAGAAAGTGCTAATATGTTGGATTTACAGAATACAAATCAAAATTTGGGTAAAATTTAATAAGATGAAATGTAAGAAAAAGGTATAAATGTCAGGTTCACACTTGGCTTCAAAATATCAGCCACATAATTATAAGTTAGGTAAAGCTTTAGGTAAAGCTTGATTTGACAGATGTTCATATGAAGAAAAAAAACCTTGATGTTTTATTGGACTAAATGTCCACTGAATCTATAGTTTAATGCAGCATCTCAAAAAGCTAATATGATTTTAGGCTGAATTGAGGAGTTTAGTATCTAAGACTAGAGAAGGAATATTATATTTAATTTTTCTCCTCTCCCTCCCCTATTTTGCCTGGTGACTATTACAGCTGACATGTATTCAAATATCATCTCTATGCTAATGATTTTCAGATCTACTCAACCAGAGCTAATCTCTTTCCTGACCTCCAGAGTCATAATTTGATTGACCTATTTGATTTCTCAAATTTCCCATAGACACCATGAACTCCTGGTTCTCGTAAAGTAACTAAAGATGCTTTGCCAACATAAGAAAAGACATTGAAAAAAACTGGAGAGTGGGGAACTTGAGAACTTTTTGGAGTATTTCAAACACTGTCATGTGGAAAATTGATTGGATTTGTTCTATTTGGTCCCAGGGATAGAACTTGGACTAATTAATTGAACTTATATAGTTAGTCTTGAAGAAACAAGAGTTCTCCAACAATCAGAGCTATTTTAAAATGTAATGGGCTTTGGGGGCAGCTGGGTAGCTCAGTGGATTGAGAACCAGGCCTAGAGACGGGAGGTCCTAGGTTCAAATCCTGCCTCAGCCACTTCCTAGCTGTGTGACCCTGTGCAAGTCACTTGACCCCCATTGCCTAGCCCTTACCACTCCTCTGCCTTGGAGCCAATACATAGTATTGACTCCAAGATGGAAGGTAAGGGTTTAAAAAAAAATGTAATGGGCTTCTTTCAAAGATAGTAGACTTCAGTCTTTAGAAGTCTCCAAATAGACTAGATTACTACTTCTCAGATATGCTATTAGTAGTACTATTCAATGCAACTCTGAAAACCTCTGATTCTGGATTCTACTTATGTATGCAATGAGTAGAAATTTCAAGAACACAAATATCAGCTCAGTAAAAGGAAGGACTTCTTAATGATTGCAGCTGCCCACAATGGAATGGGCTGCCCAATGATGTCATGATGTACTTGTCAAGAGAATTCTGGGAAGATAAAGAGATGGGACTAAATAATTTCTGAGATTCCTTCATAATTTCAGACTTTATGACTTGAATGTAATAAAATAGTCATCTTCTCAAAGAACTGGAAGCTATACCTAAAGAACTATAAGACAACATTAAATTCAATCATTTCCTCAATAAGAATGAATGTGAAAAAAAGTTTCACAGATCCTCCTAATTAGGATAGTGAGGAATGAATGGAAACAAAATTCTGGGCAGTAAAATGGAAACACAATCTCTTGCAACAGGGAATTGGAGCTATTTCTCTCTGAGAAGATTTGAGAATTTCCTTCTGTTACAAAAACAGGACACAGGTGCAAACAGCAGAATGTAAACCTCTTAATTGAAACAACATGCAGTGGTTTATGACTGTATGTTTTTCTCTAAGACTTTCAAATGCAACTTGCTAATGAACCTAACCAGTTCAGTGGTTAAAACACATCTCTTTCCTCCTAACTTGTAAAAATGAAGCAAACTGAAGACATAAGCATGTCTTCATCCAGGAGGGAATGTAGGAAGAAATCAAGAGATCCTGAGAAACAGCCAGAGCAATAAAGGGCAGGACTAGTCTGAAGCAGTAGATAGATCTTTACCCTAGGAAGTCAGAAAGACCCAGGTTTAAGTTCTGCTTTTACCACCTACTAACATGTAATAGCTGTGTCTATATTAAAATGATTTAACCTTTTTAAACCTCCATATCCTTATATGTAAAATGGGGGAAATAAAACCCCTAGATCTAAGGGTTCTTTTTCTTAAATTTACTTGTTTATTTACCTACTACATTAAAAGCACCTCCCTCCATCCCCATCCTGTAGACATTATCTGACAGGTATAAAGATACCTGTATATAAAAAAATTTCTTGCTTTTTCCTACTTATTGATTCTTTCTCTAGAGGTGGACACATATAAGTCATTCCCTATTCCACTTGCCCTGTTCTGCATAACTACTTCCATATCTCTACATGATTTTTTTCAGAATCAACTACTACACTGTAAGAAATGATGAACAGGTTAATTTTGGAAAAAATATGAAAAGACATATATGAAATTATGAAGAAGGAAACAAGAAGAAGCAAGAGAACATCATATACAGCAAGAGAAACATTTTTTGAAGAATGACTTGTGTATGTCTACTTCCAGAAAATAACTGATAAATAGAAAAAAGACATAGGTTTATGTATAAAATAGTATCTTTCTGTCAAATGATGGCTTCTCAAATTCAGAGGACAGAATTAACAGTATTTTAATATTTTAAATGTAATAATTTCTTTAAAAAATCAATCTGCTGGCAAGGAATTGGAAATTGAAGGAAGTCCATCAATTGAGCAATGACTGAACAAATATTTGTGATATAATACTATTGTGCTATAAGAAATAAGCAGAATAATTTCAGAAAAAGCTGGAAAGATCCATATGAACTGATGTAAAGCAAAATAAACAGATCTGGGAGAACATTGTTCATGGTAACAGCAATATTGTATAATAAACTGTGAAAACTTGCCTACTCTTGGCAGTGCAATGGTGTGGGACAATTCTGAAAGACATAAGACAAGGAATGCTATCCACCTCCAGAGTCAGATGGATGCAGATACTATCTTTCACATCACTGTATTTATGGTTTTATTTGCGGGGGGGGGGGGTTGTTTTGTATAAGTGTACTTTTAAAACAATGACCAATAGGAAAGCATAAAAAAAATCAAGTTGCTCATCATTTCCTTTGGTATAGCAGCATTCCATCACAATCACACATACCACAAATTGTTCAGTAATTCCCCAATTGATGGGCATCTCCCCAATTTCCAGCTCTATAAATAGAGCTGCTATAAATATTTTATAACATTTAGGTTCCTCTCCCCTCTCCTTGATCATCCTAGGAAACAAGCCCAATAATGTTATTATTGAGTCAAAGGTACACATTTGTTGAAATGATAAAAGGGTAGGAAGACAGGTATTGGTGGGAATGTGAAGAAATGGCAACACTGGTGAACTGACACTGGAATTGTGAGCTGATCCAACCATTTTGGAAACCAATCTGGAATTATGCCCAAGGAATTGTAAAACTATGTGTACAGAAAGGGTTCTTATAAAGATATGATAATATGTATGAATACATATAATTATTGAATATACAAACATGACTATGAACATATGAATATATGAAAATCCATATAATCCATACTATTATTCTTCATGGTAAGAATAATGAAGGGTATTCCTCACACCAAAATATTTCCTCCAGTGGTCTTTTGCTCCTTCTTGAAATGCCACCATTGAGGATTTTCTCCATTGGACTAAAAGGTAATTTTTAGATGATATACAATAGAATCTGATTTACTAGAGGGAGTAGAATAATATGGCAAAATGTGAGGAACACATGAGAGATGAAGACAAAAGACAAGCTTTAAATCCTGCCTCTGCTTATAATTAAACCAGACAATGTGATAGCAAATAATTCTCATTTTAAACATGTGTGAAATCTTGGTCAAGTCACTTTCCCAATTTGGACTTTAGTTTCCTATCCTGTAAAATAAGAGGGTTGGCTTGGATAACTGGCAACATTCTTCCTCCTCTAAATCCCAGGATTTTAAGGAGATCAAAAGTGATAAAATGCACCATTTAACTACTAAAATTAAAAAGCTTTCACATGTTTTCTCAAAGAAAGCAATTGAGAAACACAAGTCTACTTATTTTCAGGCCCCAGAGTACAGAACAAGGAGCAATTTAGAAAGAGACATTTAAGTTTGAGAAAAGATAAAAGTTCTAAAAATCAATGAATAAAGAATAAGAGGAATGACATGGAATGGATATTTCCATTAATTATTATAAATAAGAGGTGGATACCTAAAACACAAAAGGAGACATACACAAATATTTAACACCAAGAGCCATCTCCAAATTACACTTTGCAAATTCTCCATGATCCATGTGGAACTAATGTCTTCCAATTTAATTTATCCCCCTAACAGTTATTTTCAGAATAATGGAGGAAAAAACTTTGCTCAGATAGACACAAAGCCTGGAGAGCCCTATTGAGACATGGCCCTTGACATTTCCATGAAATCTTGGGGAATAATTTGGGTATCAAAAGAAATCAGCTAATTACAATGACATTTCCTCTCAAAGCTACAGTAACAAGAATATTTTAGGGAAAGGGTTAATGGGACAGAAGTATTTTGTGAAAAACTGATCAATATTATATAGCATTTCACTGAGAGATTTCCTTTAATACTGAAGGAAGGAGCTAGGTAAGAATAATGAGTATTTAGATAGTCAACTACAGAGGTTGGGGATAGGCATTCTTTCCTTTGTTTCGGACTAAAGAATTACCATCATCAAATAATGTGTAGTGCATATCCCCATGTGTCCTATTTGTCAGAAACCTCAGTGGAGGAATGGCCAAGAGAAGTTCATTTATTTATTTTTTAATTTTATTTAGTCAATTTAGAACAGTATTCCTCAGTTACAAGAATCATATTCTATCCCTCCCTCCCCTACCCTCACCTTCCCATAGCTGACGCGCAGTTCCACTAGGTATTACATGTGTCCTTGATCAGAACCTATTTCAATGTTGTTGGTGTTTGCACTAGGATGTTCATTTAGAGTCTACATCCCCAATCATATCCCCCTTGAATCAAGCAGCTAATTCCTCTGAATGTGGATAGTGTTCTTTCTCATAGATCCCTGCGGGTTGTTCAGGACCACTGCATTGCCACTAATGGAGAAGTCCATTACATTCGATTGTACCACAGTGTATCAGTCTCTGTATACAATGTTTTCCTGGTTCTGCTCCTCTCACTCTGCATCACTTCCTGGAGGTTGTTCTATTCTCCATGGAATTCCTCCACTTTATTATTCCTTTTAGCACAATAGTATTCCATCACCAACATATACCACAATTTGTTCAGCCATTCCCCAATTGATGGACATCCCCTCGTTTTCCAGTTTTTGGCCACCACAAAGAGCACAGCTATGAATATTTTTGTACAAGTCTTTTTGTCCATTATCTCTTTGGGGTACAGACCCAGCAGTGCTATGGCTGGATCAAAGGGTAGACATTCTTTTGTCACCCTTTGGGCATAGTTCCAAATTGCCCTCCAGAATGGTTGGATCAATTCACAACTCCACCAGCAGTGTATTAATGTTCTCACTTTGCCACATCCCCTCCAGCATTCATTACTTTCCTTTGCTGTCCTGTTAGCCAATCTGCTAGGTGTGAAGTGATACCTCATAGTTGTTTTGATTTGCATCTCTCTGATTATAAGAGACTTAGAACACTTTTTCA